>NW_021620751.1:2246070-2259343 GCF_004785775.1 Grammomys surdaster
GTGGGTGGAGGGGGTGTGTGGGTGGGTGGAGGGGGTGTGTGGGTGGGTGGAGGGTGTGTGTGTGTGGGGGGGGGTGGAGGGTGTGTGTGTATGTGGGTGTGTGTGGGTGGAGGGTGTGTGTGTATGTGGGTGTGGGGGGGTGGAGGGTGTGTGTGTGTGGGGGGGTGGAGGGTGTGTGTGTGTGGCGGGGTGGAGGGTGTGTGTGTGGGGGGGAGGAGGGTGTGTGTGGGGGGTGGTGGAGGGTGTATGTGTGTGGGTGGGTGGAGAGTGTGTGTGTGTGTGGAGAGTGTGTGTGTGTGTTTATATTCCCTAGTATAGTCCAAAACTAACATTTAAGCTGCTCTCCTCTAGTCATTGTTAACTTTTTTCTCTGAGGGAGTGAAATCTCAATCCCATCTCTAGTGTATTTATCTATTTGTTCAATCAGTATGCAGAGGGATCTCCAGAATTTCGAATGCACACACCAAGTGTAACAAATGACTTCCTGAATGGACATGCTGTCTCTGGATTTAGCACTACCATATCTAATCAAAAATAGCACTTCACAAGATTTTTTTCCCCACTTACAGGAAAGCTCTTAGCCTCCAAGCTGCCAGCTGTATTATACTTCCACGTATCTGGCTCTTGGTTTGATTCACCTATAAATTGCCAAGCACATTATGTGCACACAGCCTAGCTGTTGAATCCTCTGTATTTCTCAAGTGTTCATAGCCCTTCTACTGTGTCGCATTGTTGATTTTGAGTTCATGTTCTGGAAGGTTCTATGAGAATGCTAACTCCAGCTTCTCCAGCTCATTTTCGCGGTCACTTTCTACTGGGTCCCTAAGCATGTCAACCTATGTGGTCTGTGAATCCACAGCCATATCTCAGGACAACAGTACCACATGTCAAAGGTCAGCTCTATGACGAACTTTTCTCTTAGGTTCTACACTCTGAATCCTGGCCTCATCCATTTTCTCCAATGCTTTCAGAGAGATGGTTGTTGTTGTTTTTTCTTGTTCTTCTTTCTCTCCTTTTTTTCACTTGATCTCCATGGAAGGAAACTACTAGCCTTTATTAGGTTAAAGGGAGAATGCTAAGGTATCAGTTCCCTGGATGGCAAGTTCAAAGTTAGTTTTAGTCTCTTTTTCAGCTAATCGGGAACCAGAAGCTAATCCAGGACCAGAAGCCTCCACACGTAGCCTCTCCTCTTAGTACCACTCATGATGAAGGATAATCTGGTTTTCAGTAGTATCACAGCATCATTTTAGTCCTTTGAATGAAAAAAATTGAAAATACTGTTCAAGTGTTTGCAAGCAAAGGTTGGGGTGAAGTGTGCCTTTTATTTCTTCATGATCTTTTTTTAAAGTAAAGAATGTTCACAATTAAATTAAAATATGAACATCAGTTTTGACTAATTTCAGAAGGATTTTCATGAAGTCATCAGCACTGGAATTTCTACAGTGAGAAACAAAGTACAACAAAAAGACAAGCAAAAACCATGTTGCAGATAGTAGGGAAAAGATGGCAGTAAAGTAAAATGTGGCATTTTCACAAATTAAGATAAACCCTCCAAATTGACTAGATTTCATCTGTTCAAATAAATCATAAAGTAATTAGCTACTCTTTTTGCTATTTTTTTAATGTAGAAAGTGCTTTCTGTTAAGAAGTGTAACTATCACTCTGCACATAATCTTCAGGCCTCACATAATCACTCTGCACGTAATCTTCAGGCCTCTTTACTGCTGTAACCGTATGGATAAGCTGAGACTCAGGACGACAACAGTGGGAAGCTGTTTGAGTTTCCATCATTATACAAAGATAGTAATGAAATTCTTTTTTTCTTTATTTTTTACACTTCAGTTTTAGAACTCACTTGTTTCTGCCCTGTATTATTAAGTTTTGAAACCCCAGGGCAAAGTAGTACCTAACATGGTCAACTTTCAGTCTCAAATTCAAACTCTAATGCTCTTATATTACTATGGCTATTGTTCTGATGCGTATCAATCATATTTTAAGTAGACTATTTTAAATTTCTAAAATGCTTTGTTTACAATGACGATTCGCGTAGTCTCAGATTCAGTAACTCTTACAATGAAGTAACATGATCTATTTACTTCAGTTACAGCAAGTAATGAGTTCTATGTAAATGGTAGGCTTAAGGGAATATGAAGTTATATAATGAGGGGCTGGGATTGTAGCTCAGTGGTAGTCTTTCTCCAATGCATGAGGCCCAAGTTTCAATACCCACCTCAGTGACAAACAAACACACACAACCCAATGAAGTGGAAACCATTCACTTGACTTATGTAAAGAAGGCAGGTTGATGGTTCTAATAACTTAGCTACAAGGATAGTCTCCACAGCACCTGAAGGTTAGAAAAAGGAGAATGTCTTCTAAGATTGAGATGATACCCTTTATTTTCCTAGATACTATATTGGATGCATTTATTCCTATCAGGTTGGTTTAGGATCCTCAGTAGGTCCTGTGCTGATTGAATTTAATCCTAAAGTGGGATCATCTTCTTTATACTTCTGTGGAAATTTTATAAAAGATGTTATCTTTTGATCCACTGGAGAAAATATGCTGATTTATCGCCAAAGAAAAATGCACTTGTACTTTGTTTTTACCTCTAATGTATTACTTTGATACAATTACCTGCCTTATAAAAAAATTAACTAGACATAATTGTCTATAACAACCATAGGAATAAGGTTTAAACTTTCTATAAAGAGTTACAAAATTTTATGAAGACAAATATCAAACATTTTTTCAAGAAGCAATATAAGTTAATTGTCTTGATGTCACTGAAATAGGTGATGGTGAGGTAGGAGTGAGATTGTTGGGTACTTTAGACTACTTCATGCTGACTGGGGGCAATGTTGTCTTTGTGGATACTAAGAAAGTGGTATGTTGGCCAAGTCCTGGGAGAGCTGGCTGTTATGTTGCTGTCCAGGATCTCCACAGCCATCTACATCTAGGAAAGTGTGGGCACAGTTGAAGCATTTGTGATGGTAGGCCAGGGCACCTATGGTTAGCTTCTCAGGAGCTGTTCTGAATGCAGATTTTGAGTACATACCTGGACTTGCCCAAATTCTGGAACATATGCAGGTATATTAAAGGCACAAGGTAAAGTTAACTAGGGGGAGGAATCCCATCTTCTGGAATTGGAATAGGTGGAAACTAGGCTGTTGATTGAAAGGAATACTTATCTGGAGTCCATTTGACCCTGGGCAATGGATCACAGTGGATTTCCTGAAGCTTAAAAAATCTTAAGTTTACAACAAGGATACATGTGTTAAAAGCATGATCAACTTTTAAGGTGAGCTCAGGGAAGACGGAAACCTTCCCTGGAGAAGGGGCAAAAGCTCATATGATCTTGATTTTCAGTAGGAGTACAGACCATAAAAGAGGGGCTTTTTTCCTCTATCCAGAGGACTGAGTATACAGAAATTAAGCGTAATGAGAGAAACACCTTAAGTCTATACTTAAAAGAGCCAACGGAAATTTAAAATCTTGAACTTGGAACTATGAGAGTGGATCATATACTGGAATGTTTTACCTGAGTTAGACTATATAACTTATCAGAATTTCATTGATCAACGGTAAAACTCTATAAACTCAAGGGGAAGAAATCTGATACACTTTTCATTCTGTTTATACACCTTAAATTACGTTTTATCGACATTTAGTCTTTCATTTGCATTCACCAACCTTAAAAACACCTTAGACCCCTAAAACCTTTCTTAGGTCCTTATAACTTAAGCATTAATATCCTCAGACCTTACAAAAACTGTACATTTTTCCTATTTAGTTATGAGAGACACACGTGGTTGATCATTGGGCAAAATTGCTGCAAAGCGAGTTCCTTTAAAGGAATAGCAAAAAAGTTACACCTGAAACCTGTTTATCTTTTAACATGAAGCCTGTGAGCAAGGCAAACCTGTTTGCTCTTTTTAAAGAAAAGACCCAATAGGTTTAACTAGCTAATGAATTGACTAATGCATTAACATGGTGGTGGATTACTTTGGGGTAAGCAGCTAGTTGCCTGTTGTTCTCTACAAGTCCAGCTACAGTTAGCTTATCCATCAATATGATGGGAGACCTTAGAAGGATAAATTATAATCTAAGTGCCATATAGTAATTAAAATGATAGCAACTAGTCCATAGTCCACTACATAGACAGTTGTCCTAGGCTCCTATGGATCTCCATAGCAATGCAGGCAGAGGCCGTCTAGATATCAGAGGAAAGACTTTTATCTGTGGAGGAGGAACATGGGAGAGATGATCTTACCTTGTCTTAGGCAACTTTTGACAAATAACTCTCTACATGTCCTGTTTGTCCCCAGTTCAGGCCAGGCCCTGGCAGCAGGCTAGACATTGGAGCAATCTCACCCACTGTTGACATAGCACAATCCAGGGAATCCTTTGTTATTGTACCCATATCTTCTTGGAGACCTTGGGGAAACACTGTTAGAATTTGGGAGTCTGTTTGTCATAGTAAGTATGGTAATTTGAATATGCAGAGGTCAGGGAGAGGGACTATTAGGAGGTGTGGCCTTGTTGAAGGAAATATAGCCTTATTGGAGAAATTGTGTCATTGTTAGGGGTGGGCTTTGAGATCCTCCTCCAAGTCACTTGGGAGTCAAGTCTGCTCCTGGCTTCCTTTGGATGATGATGTAGAACTCTCAGCTCCTCTGGCCCCATGTCTGTCTGGATGCTGCCATACTCCCACCTTGATGATAGTGGACTGAACCGCTGAACCTGTAAGCCAGACCCAATTAAATGTTGTCCTTTATAAGAGTTGCCTTGGTCATGGTGTCTGTTCACAGCACCAAACTAAGTAAGTTTAAACATTAAATGCCATATTCAGCAGATCTCTGATAGGTTGAGGGCTAGAACCTATTAAGTATATCTGAGTTAAACAAACTTTGTCAGTTTTGGTTATCTGCTCTAAATTGTACCTTGCAAACATAAAGCAGGAGACAAAATAAAGCTAAATCTTTTAATTAATTAAATCAGTTATTTGCATGAATTTACATATTTTGAAACACATTCAAGAATTTGACATTTATCAACTTGCATTTCTTAATTATAGTAGCTTTCATGAGACTAGGACTTTAGGTTTTATCCCTGTTAGTTTGGAGCTTTAAAAAAAATCAAAATATTGAGTTTAAGCTCTTCTGCTATCAAAAGAAAACTTTTTGATCTTTAAACATAATCCATAAAGAGACTTGAAGCATTTCTGACCTTTATATGGTGTATAATTATAAAACATAACAGTTTCCCATATGATTTAGTTTATAAAAATCTATAGGCTATAAAAATCTAAAGCTATATTACAGTTTAATAACATTAGCAAAAAAAACATGGCTAACCATATTTTTAAGGCAGTATTTTTAATCTTCTTAATGTTGCAAACATCCAACATTTTTTGGAAAAAGTTTAAATTCTCTCAATTGCGTTTTTTGTAATGTTGAAGCACCTTCTTAAGAGTGAGGACATAGAGCAACAGCATAAACAATTTATCCCGACAGGACAGAAATCATACACAAATCTTATCCCAATTTAAAAATCTTTGGATACCTGCTTCCCTGGTCTGTTCATGTCACATGTGCTACCCTTAACCAAGATAGTGGTGAAGCCATGATTTCCATAACAGAATTCCACATTCCATATGGCTGCCCTTAACCAAGATGGCAGCTCCACCTTTTTCCAGACCTTAGCAAAGATGGTGACTAGCCTTGTGCTGTTTATATTACAGATTTAAGATTAACTGAGCACAAATTTTCAATTACCCTGAGTTATGAGTTTTGACCACATCCACTAACATGTAAATAAACCTATTTTTAACCCTGGACTTTAAAAACATGCCAGTGTTTGAAAAGGGCAAGCAATAATCAATTTTCAAAGCTAGCGATGAAGAAGAGTATGAAATAGTAGTTGAACAATATAAAACAGCTTCAAAACGGTCCATATTTAAATATTTGAATCTCTATTATATTAGATCCACTGGCCAGAAAACTAAGATAGTTGATCCCAGGTGACTGGTAGCAGGAGAAACGGCATTCCTTCATGCATTCAAGGCTAGTCAGAAACAAGCTCACAGTGTCCACGTACTAGCAAAAACAATGAGTTGTTAGACAAACATTTTAAATTAGCTTCTGTTAGTCTGAACAGACCCTTAAAACATTGAAATTTCATCATCCTATAAAGAATATTTTAAGGGGCTGGAGAGATGGCTCAGCGGTTAAGAGCACTGACTACTCTTCCAGAGGTCCTGAGTTCAAATCCCAGCAACCACATGGTGGCTCACAACCATCCGTAATGAGATTGGATGCCCTCTTCTGGTGTGTCCGAAAACAGCGACAGTGTACTCATAAATAAAAAAAAAAAAAAAAAAAAGAATGAAAGGCACCTTAAAAAAAAAAAAAAGAATATTTTAATCCAGGGTTGAATCACATACACAATATGTTGTAAAACTATAACTTTGAATTTCTGTCATCACACGAAATTCTATAGCACCTCAAAGTACGAGACACCTGTCACTTTCTTAGTCTAACAGGATATAAATAATAAAACAGAGTTCCTTAGGGCTAAGAAGTTTTATTATTGTTGCTTTATACCATGTGGTCATCATAAGATGATGAAGTCACATTGCAGCTTGCAGGCCATGTGGCCAAAATGGTTGCTACTTTAAAACATGTTTTTTTTTTCCCTAGTAGATATATCATCTTTATATATATTTTTTCTTAAATGAGAAATTGCATTAAAATTACTTGCACATATATACAGAGTTAAATCTAAGTTGCATACATATAGTTCAATTTGAGCTACCTACACACATATGTCCTTCATAAGAGCTGAATGAAGCCAAATACTATTGCAGATTATATAAATTCTAACCCACACCCAATGAGAAACTTATAAATCTTTAGATAAGCATTTACAGCATAATCTTAAGATACATAAGTTTTCTTTTTCAGAACAGAATGCAATGAAACCAAAGGTAAAGAGTGGAGAAGTAGAACTTCAAGTCTTGAGCAGAGTGAGCTGACATATAAAATAACAGGACTCATTTGTCTGTGGTGGTGACAAGCTGGAAATTGGGTACAGCGATCCGTAATAAAATGTGAATCCATGAAGGGAGAGCAAGCACTTAGTGCAGGCCAGCTGCAAGAAGGGGAAGGGTAAGCGATCATTTCTAGTTTTGTCCTTAACCTGTCTGCTTTCACTTTGGAATAATATTTCACTTTAGGACAAAAGTCACCATTCATAATTATGTATGTATATATCTTTACTAAAATTTATTTCATTTTTTTTCAGCATAACATTTTCATTGATTTCCTGGGAATATCTCGTAATCACATTTACTTCCCAGTCCTTCCATTTCCACCATACCCCCCACCCCCCAGCACCTCGGCAAGAAGCCATCAATTGTGGAGATCTACACTTCGACATCCCTGTTGTCACTTTTTAAGAGTTCTCTTCAGTGGCTTCCCGTCTAGGCTGTTACTTTGAGGAGGGGTGTTTGCCACAGAAGCCTTCCGTTTCCTTCCCTCTCAACTTTACATTTTCATCATAATCAGCAGAAGCATGGGTCATGGACCTCCTCATGTCACGGTTTCTGGTGACAGAACAGACACTGAGCGTGGCTGGGGCTTCAGTAGGACTACGGATCTAGCCAAGACCCTCAGAGGCATCTTGGACCACAGACATCATCATGACCTCAGGTGGCAATGCCGGCCCACTCAGATCATTATGGCCCCTGGTGGCAGCATGACCCATGGACATCAACATGGCTTCAGCACAGACCACAGACATCCACATGGCCCTCCTTGACAACACGGACTACTGACATCAACACAGGACCCCACCTGAAGGAGGACCACAGGCCCAGACATCACTATGACCTGGTTGTAGCTTAAGCTGCTTAGATCAGTATGGCTCCCAGTGGCAGCCATGATAACATCAACATGGCTTCAGGCTCTAACACAGACCAAAAATATTTGCATGGCCTTCCACAGTAACATGGACCACAGACATCAACATGGCCCCCAGCATTGTGACTTTTGCCCATACCCTCCTTCTTTTAGTGTCTTCAATCTGGTTCCTGGTAAAGTACCATTTTTCACCAAGCCAGAGGTGGTGGGATTCCTGTCTGCTATACCCATGAGGATGACATTCCAAAAATAATTCTGTGTTTTGAAGAAACTAAGATCATAATACTCTTGTCTTGGTTTCATGGAATGTTCCACAAGCACTCAGAATTCTCCTCACATGACTTAGGATGATGTCCCAACCATACACCTCATTAATTAGGTGTATGAGATTTCTCTCCAGTATGAGCTCTTTAATGTTTTTGAAAATGACCTTTCTGTTTTACCACAGTGGTTCTCTCCAGTATGAGTTCATGTTTCTGAAAATTACTGGGATGTGCAAAGGATTTACCACATTGATTACATTTGTAGGGTTTTTCAGCAGTGTGACCTCTTTCCTGTCTTTGAAGATGACCAAGACATGCAATGCAAAGCCTTTATCACCTCGATTATATTTATAGGGTTCCCCCTCCAAAGGAGTTTCTTGGTGTAACTGTAAAGAGGAATTTGATCTAAATGTTTCAGTGAGATATTTACAACGATAGGGATCCTCTTTTTATGTTTGTGTGTGTGTGTGTGTGTGTGTGTGTGTGTGTTTGTAGATAACTTATGATGGTTAAAGTCTTTAGTATGTGGCTTACATTTATGGCATCCTTTTCCCAGATTGATTTTTTTTCAATTCTTTGAAGAAAATTGGAAGAACTCAGAGCTTTACCACACTAATTGCATTATAGCATTTTCCTGTCATATGAGTCACACTACCTATGTAACATGAACCAGGACAGACAGAAGAGTTTCTGTATTCCTTGTACTCGGAAGACATTTCTCCAGTATAAGCATGGGAAGTTGGAAAACAAATTAATTGTAAACTTGGATTATAATCACAATCTTCTTGATGTGGGGACTATGATATATGTTTTGATCGTTCTGAGAAAGAAGAAAATAAGGTTCTTTTTATATCCCTTAGGGTCACAACAGGAAAGAAGTCACACTGGAGGGAAACCCTATGAATGTAATCGAGGTGGTAAAGCCTTTGTGCCTAACAGTCATATTCACAGACATGAAAGAAGTCATATTAGAGAGAAACCCTGTGGTTTGCCAATATATGTATGGACCTTTCAGAATGAATCATCTACAATTCCAGGGTCAATGTCATAGTTTGTCTTTGGGGGCTTGCTGCTGCGTTTGTAAATGAAGATGTTTTGGTAGAAGACCACTAGTGCCTGGAAATAAAGGTCTGTCTTTTACAGAAAAAAGAAGCATTGTAAAATGGTGTTGTATAGCTAGACTCCATTTTTCATCTCTACTTTGTATTAGGGCCAGGCAATATGACAGTAAGTTACATCATTTCTTAGCATTACCTGGGTCAAAGTCTTTCAAGTACTTAAAGATATACTCACTATGGGGGTGCTCAATAGAACAGAAGAAAAGCTTCCTGTAATGACCTACAATGGAGAAGAGAAAATGTAGACCCGACTTTCTTTTAAATGGGAAAGGTGAAATTTGCGGATTTCAGGGCTGCCCGTCTTTGCAATCTCCCCCAAGGCTATGGACATTTCTAGAATCGGCCTCAGGTAGGTATCACAATACCTCCTTCTAAAGCATGTTCTCTATAACTTATCTCTTCTTTCTGATTGGAGTACCTGTTGTAATCAGTGACTTTCAGGCCCTTACAACTGGAGAGCCTTATCTATTTGCTAATTCCTTAGGAAAGGTGTGGTATGTGTTACTGTATAGGCAATTCCGCTAGCCTTCACTCAGGAACCTAGCAAGCATCAGGTGTATGTTATAGATATAAAAGGCCTTCCAGTCACCCCAGCTTCTTTTCTGAGAAGTTCTGTCTCTCTTCACCCTCTTCTGTCCCATCTATCTGCTCTCACAGATCTCTCTGCTCTGTCTACATGTCCAATTGTCTGTTTCTCTCTCTTCTCTAAGTCCTCACTCCTCTCTCCTTCCCCCAATAAACCTCCTTTACCCCAGATCTGTTGCATGGCATAATTTCTTAGGTGTACACCTTGGGATGGGCTTACCAAAGGTGCCCCTCAGACACATGTTGCATCTTTTAATGACAGCTATCTGAGAGGAGCTGTGTATGACTAAGTGATGGTTCTACATGAGAATAGTCTTGACATGATCACCCCTAGACAAGGGCAGAAGTGAGTTCAAAGAACAGTACCAAATCCACTCTTCCTAGAATAGGTTGTTGTGTAGGAAGTACAAAGGTGAATTCAGAGAGAGAAGCCCTGTTCAAGTAGGAGGAGGGGCTTCTGCAAGGCTCAGCAGTCCTTTTCAGAGCGTATAACGGGAAACTTTTAGTTCTAAAAGTAAGACTATAAAAATTTAAAACCTAGCTAGTATTTCCAAGAAACTCATTAGGGATCTATAGAAAAACAAAGAATCATACGGTAATGGCACTGTAGATACTGTTGACTCTTTTCTTAGTTCTTTGAGAATTCCATGTATTTTGATCATAATCACTTCCGTTCTCCTGCTCTTCCCTACTGGTCTAAATGTCTGCTTTCGTTTTCAAACATATCAAGGACAGTTTGTACTATCCACACACTCTGGGTTATGTGGTTGTCACTGGAGGGTGAACACCCCAGCAGGAACTACAGCCATAAAGAAAACTAACTTCTTCCCAGTAGCAACCAACTGCCAATACTTTTGTAGGTAGGGGTGGGACTTCTTCACATTCCTACCTTTCTTCAAGCCGGAATTTTGTCTGTCATGAACCTATGCTGTGCAGGTCTTGTGACTGTCTCAATTGTCAAGTGCAACTGCCCTGCTATGACCAGAAGAGTCTCCCTGCTGTCATCTAATAACCTCTGGCTCTTATGATTTTTTCACTGGAGTATAATAGGAATAGTATAATAGGAATTAGGGAGTATAATAAAGATGCCCCATTTAAGGATAAACATTCTGTAGTCCTATTCTCTGTACTTAGACCAGTTGTGGGTCACCATCTATGCAAAAAAGCTCCTCTAATAAGGATTGACTAGTGCACTAATCTACCACATTATACAGTATATGAAATCATTCATAGTTGATTTGACACTATGTCTACGAGTTGATTAGGTGTGTGTGTGTGTGTATGTGTGTTTGATTATAACAGAAGCTAGGGTTATCTGGAAAGAAGGAACCCCAGTTAACAAAGGCTCCGTCACATTGGCCAATAGACGGGTCTGTTAGGCATATTCTTTTATTTTTAATTATTTTCTTGAATATTTTATTTACACTTCAGATATAATCCCCTTTCCTTATTCCCCCCTCATCCAGAAACCCCCTATCCCATGCCCCCTCCTCCTGCTTCTATGAAGATATGCCCCACCCACCCTCCCACTCCCACCTCCCACCCACAATTTTCCCCATACTGGGGTGTCCAGCCTTCACTGGATCAAGGACTTCCTCATGCACCTATGCCTGACAATGTCATCCTCTCCTACATATACAGCTGGAGACATGGGTCCCTCCCTATGTGCTCCCAGGCTGGTAGTTTAGACCCTAGAGGTATGGTTGGTTGGTATTGTTGCTCTCCCCATGGGGCAGCAAACCCTTTCAGCTCCTTCAGTCTTCTCTCTCACTGCTTGATTGGGAACCCCATGATAAGCTCAATGGTTAGCTGTGAGCATCTGCCTCTGTATATTTCAGGCTCTGGCAGACCTCTAAGGAGACAGCTATATCAGGCTCCTGTCAGCATGCACTTCCTGGTATCCACATCAGTGTCTACATTTGGTGTCCGCACAAGGGATGGATACCGAGGTGGAACAGTCTCTGGATGGCCCCTCCTTCAGTTTCTGTCTCACTCTTTGTCTCCATATTTGCTCCCATGAGTATTTTGTTACCCCTTCAAAGAAGGGCCAAAGCACCCACACTTTGGTTGTCTTCATGAGCTTCATGTAGTCTGTGAGTTTATCTTGGATATTACCAGCTTTTGGGCTAATATCCAATTATCAGTGAGTGCATGCCATGTGTGTTCTTTTCTGGGTTACCTCACTCAGAATATTTTCTAGTTCCATCCATTTACTTAAGAATTTCTCAAATTCATTGTTTTTAATAGCTGAGTAATACTTCATTGTGTAAATGTACCACATTTTCTGTATCCATTCCTCTGTTGAAGGACATCTGGGTTCTTTCCAGCTTCTGGCTATTATAAATAAGGCTGCATGAACATAGTGGAGCATGTGTCCTTGTTATATGTTGGAGTACCTTCTGGGTATATGCCCAGGAGTGGTATAGCTGGGTCCTCAGGTAATGCTATGTCCAATTTTCTGAGGAATCACCAGACTGATTTCCAGAGTGGTTGTACCAGCTTGCAATCCCACCAACAATGGAAGAGTGTTCTTTCTCCACATCCTCGCCAGCATCTGCTATCACCTGACTTTTTGATTTTGGCCATTCTGACTGGTGTGAGGTGGAATCTCAGGGTTGTTTTGATTTGCATTTCCCTGATGACTAAGGATGTTGAACATTTCTTTAGGTGCTTCTCAGCCATTCGAATTTCCTCAGATGAGAAATCTTTGTTTAGCTCTGTACCTCATATTTAATTGGGTTATTTGGTTGTCTGGAGTCTAATTTCTTGAGTTCTTTGTATATATTGGATATTAGCCCTCTATCAGATGAAGGATTGGTAAAGATCTTTTCCCAATTTGTTGGTTGTCGTTTTGTCCTATTGACAGTGTTCTTTACCTTACAGAAGCTTTGCAATTTTATGAAGTCCCATTTGTCAATTCTTGCTCTTAGAGCATATGCCATTGGAGTTCTGTTCAGGAACTTTTCCCCTGTGCCCAAGTATTTGAGGCTCTTCCCCACCTTCTCTTCTATTAGTTTCAGTGTATCTGGTTTTATGTGAAGATCCTTTATCCACTTGGACTTGAGCTTTGTACAAGGAGATAAGAATGGATTGATTTGCATTCTCTACATGCTGAACATACATACAGTTGAACCAGCACCATTTGTTGAAAATGCTGTCCTTTTTCCACTGGACAGTTTAGCTCCTTTGTCAAAGATCAAGTGACCATAGGTATGTGGATTCATTTCTGGATCTTCAATTCTATTCCACTGATCATCCTGCCTGTCTCTGTACCAATACCATGAAGATTTTATCACTATTGCTATTGCTCTGTAGTATATATACAAAATATATATGTGTGTGTGTATGTGTATATATGTGTGTATGTGTATATATGTGTGTATGT
>NW_021620751.1:2259353-2362054 GCF_004785775.1 Grammomys surdaster
TATGTGTGTATGTGTATATATGTGTGTATGTGTATATATGTGTGTATACATGTGTGTATGTGTGTATACATGTGTGTGGGGGTATGTGTGTATACATGTGTGTGGGGGTATGTGTGTATACATGTATATGTGTATGTATGTGTGTGTACGTACATGTGCGTACACGTGTGTGTGCGTACACGTGCGTGTACACGTGTGTGTACACGTGTGTGTACGTACACGTGTGTGTACGCGTGTGTGTACACGTGTGTGTGCGTGTATACACGTGTGTGTATATGTGTGTACGTGTGTATATGTGTATATGTACATGCATGTGTCTATGTGTGTCTATGTGTGTATGTATATATACATGTATAGGTGTATGCATGTGTCTGTGTGTGTATGTATATATACATGTATTTGTGTATGCGTATGTCTATGTGTGTATGTATATATACATGTATTTGTGTATGCGTATGTCTGTGTATGTATATATACATGTATTTGTGTATGCGTATGTCTGTGTATGTATATATACATGTATTTGTGTATGTGTATGTATATATGTGTATGTATATATACATGTATTTGTGTGTGTATGTATATGTGTGTGTATGTTTATGTGTCTATCTAGCTAGGCACTGTCTAGTACCTACCAAAGTAATTGAACCATTGATTCTAGGGAATTCTAAGAATAAGCTGCTCTGAGCTTCTGATTATCATATTTTCATCAGGCAAGCAAAGTATAACATATATGTAATGTTTAATAAATATGTTGCTGATTGAGTGGCATAAATTTGTATCAACAGCCCTGTAACTCTTATACTATTATGAATTATATTTATCTTCTATAATACATTTAGGACTAAATATATGCTTATTATTAATCTTTTTTTCCTAGAAGTGTTATCATATCTCTCTAGGCTTAGTTTTGTATTTACTGAGATGAAGTGTTTAATGTAATCAACTTGCATGAAAAAGATGGATTATTTTGTTTTCCAATCGCGGAGGCTGCTGTCCATGGCTGCCCCATCTCTACGACACGCATCGCAAGGCAGCACTTCGTTGTGAGAGTTGATACTGCAGGATGCTCCGCATCTCACAGTAGTCCGGAAGTAAAGGGAGAAAGGAGGCGAGAGTCTCACTGATTCATTGATCCCACCTATGAAGGCCTCTGGAAGCCACAAGAATGTAAAGGAAAAGCACTAAACAGACCCAGAGATGCCACCGGTGTGGTTTATGAGATCTGAAATTGGAAGCATCGTGATTCCAACGACTTCAACTTGTCACTGTTTCATCCTTGAATGACCGCAAAACCCCCATGAGTATTGATCTTGAGGCCATAGACAATTACATAAACATAATCCATAAATGATGAAGGTTGGATTGTTGCATGGTAGAACTGACCTTTTATTTTATTTTTTGGTTTGTCTTTTGTTTTTTTGTTTTTGGTTTGTTTTCTGATCTTCACATTTTTTTTAAACTCGTATCTGTTATTTAATATAATTCCTTAGGTACTCTTACTCTTCTGACTCAAATTTTAATATGAAAAACTAGATCAATAAAACTTTTCAGTGATTCTATTGTATGTTGTTTCTCTACCCCAGCTGTTTGGATAGAGAAAGAATTTCCCATTTGACTCCTTTTTCTGCTAATCTTGAAAGTAGGGCACAGAGAAAGCCAGGAACCAAGGACCTGGCAACACTGAGCTGAACTAAACTCCTCCACAGAGTCATAGGAATTTAGATTTTCTTTTAAAAGTCAAGGGGGAATATTTTTAAAAATGGATTTAAAAACCGCAGCAGCCTTTCAGAATTTCCCGTTGATAGCACTTTGACCTTAGCATTATTTTAAAGTCAAAGGATGTGAGTTTTAGCTTCAGAAGGTTTTTGTTACATTTAGTATTACAGCAGGGACTGGGAAGTGGCCTGGTGGGTAAAGTGCTCGGGGTAACCATGAGGAGCTAAGTTTGATTCCAGGCATCGACATAAAAAATTGTCAGGCATCTATAACCCCAGTGCTGCGGAAGTGGGCCGTGGGGATGAACCATCCCTGGAGCTCACTGGTCAGCTAGCACTGCCAATCTAAACTCAGTGAGAAACCCTGTCTCAAAAATGAGCTAGAGACGAGGACTCCGGACGTTGACCTCTATCTTCTATGGCTTGCACCACCTCCCTCCCTACACACGCATAGAATGCCAGATGAAGCAATGTTTACATGTCTCCCATCCCACCTCTATCGTCCAGGTTGCGTGGATTGTATCTTCTTGCTTCTGCATTTCAACATCACATGTACTTATACGCTCCTTATTTATTCCTTGTAGGAAATATGTATACAAAGAAATGTGATGTTAAAAGGACTATTCAAAGCTTGAAGAGTGTCGACGTTCAGTATGTGTGTTTTTTTGAACAAATGAACAAGTACTCAAATTTAATACTCTCATTTAGAAAGCATTTCCTGTATACCATGAGTTTCCCAAATTTAGTTGTGCCTTTAAAGGCTGGTTTTTTTGTTTTTGTTTTATTTAGTCAGATGTCATTCATTTACTGGGGACTTTCTGGATAAATGATTTGAGAAATCATTTACTTCATGACTCTTTAGTAATGGTTATATTTGGTTCAATTTAATGAATATTTTCTACTGTGGTAATTACATTTGATCAAATTTCTTCTTTCCATGTCTGTAGAAGAAATTCTGCACATTTTTTGAATAATTTCACCTCATATTTTCATAAAGATGCCCAACTTTATGTGAAGGTGAAAAATAATTACTGTGAATTTATTTCAGATTTACAAATTCACGATCACCAGGAAAAATTAGCACAAAATAGTCTGGCTACAGAAGTGATGGTTTTTTTCTTATTCCACTAAATTTGAGGAACTACTTCAAATGTAATCATTAAAATCTTCCTCCCCTTGGATAAAATTTCTATCTGAAGGACTTTGTAAGCATTAGTTTTATCTTTTCTTTTTTTTAAATAAATGTGGTGTATAGTCATATCATATCCAAATCATTTGTCGAAGTTCAGTGTCCTCCTCCTGCCTTTAAAGTGAGATGACCAGGGGATAAAGAGTTAGCTTAGTAGTTAAGAGTATTTTTACTGTTGCAAAGGGCTCACTTTTAATTTCCAGCACCTACACTGATAGCTTACAAACATCTGTAAATCCAGTCCCTGGGGATCCAGTGCCGCCTTCACAAGCCTGTTTTAAATTTTGTCTGCCTCTTCCTCTTTAGCCTTTAACACAGTCTCGAGAGCTATGGATGAGTTTTATAAATACAAAATAAACACAAATATTAGTCCAACAGAGGTCAGATTTATGATACTCTCTAGGATATAGTTTGTTCTATTGGAAAAGCTGCCTGTCTGTCATAGCTGTTTGTTTTATGCTTTCCTATGAGAAGCACATGGCACACAATAGTAAATCCAGGCAAGATGGGCATGGTCCTTCTTTATCCTCCATCAGTCCTGTCCAGATCTCAGTACCTACATAAAATTTCCATCTAGCATTCAGAGCTGTCTGAGTCTAGCCTAGGATTCACACACACTGAACACGCAGCTGCTGAAACCCTATGTGCTTCCTGCATGAGCATCTAGTCAACTAGCCCTGATTTGCTCATCAGAAACTTTCAACATGCATGGCAAGTTTTTCAATGGGGTTGTAAAACTCTGTAGGTTATTGATTTACAACAAACAAAAACTTATTTCAGTTTGCAACACATGCAGGTGCATAGATTCGATCCAATTTGACAAAAGGCAGTTGACAAAATTTCCCCTTATCAAAGATCCATAAAAATGAGATTGCATCTATAGTAAATACACAATAGAAAAATAAAACTTTTACATAATGACTATAATATGGAACAAAAGCACACAAGATATATACAAACAAAATATAATTTTAGTTCAGAAATGTACTTCAACTTTGGTTAGATAGAATGGGAGTTAGGAACCAGTTTTTCCCCAATGGAACAGTAAATGAACCCAGTAGCTCAACTAGAAGAAAGCAAATGGCCTATTTTGAAATCAGCAAACATTTTGGCTGATATAAATGGCCAGTGGGAAATCAAATTAGAATTCTGGAGATGGATGGTACAAATATTGAAAGCTAGGCTGAGGCTGTGACCTCTCCTGCCTAGCCTTGTGAATCACTCTGGTGTCTGAGACAGAGATGCTATCCTTGGGACTGTGGTTTGTACCAATCAATGGACATCAAAAAGAAAATCAGACTGTAGGATTTAGAGTAGAGATAATGAAGTCTTTTTCTCTGTGAAATAGGACAAAGAACTCAAATATCCATTAATGCTTAAGAAGATGTAGTTTTTAGCTTCTTGAGGATGCAAACATTGTTGGATCACAGTCCAGAGTACAATGTATCAACTTCTCTTCCTTACATAAAGGATTAAAACAAATGTTTGGTTTGTAGCAAAGACTACATTAGGAGCCTAAACTCTGAAGTCATGGAGCCATAGTAGAATCTAAATGAGAAAGTCTATGCAGTGTGTCTATACATTGAGAATGGATACTCCAGGATCCTGTAGTGCTGCAGGAGTCCAGGATTAATTATCACACCATCTTAGTCTTTCCATAGCTATCATGCCTCTTGCCTCTTTATACATCTGAAAACTTGAAGTGACTTTAAGAAAGCTTCACTTGTTTGAGCAGGAGACAGCAAGGGACAGTGTTCTATGCAGCAGCCTTCCTCGGAATGGTTCTCTTATCATCGAGACTTGAGGATAGGAATGAGAAGCTATGTAAACCATGATACAAATTAGGGACCAACCAATCATGCTTTTATATTTTTATATTCTAAAATCAAAACATTTACCAACAACAAATATGATACTGTAAAACTTTGTATCTCTAATATAAACAAAAATTCATTTGTACCTAAGGAACACTTTCTTTTGGAGGCAAGCAGAAGAGGGTGTAGACATTTAGCTTCCATTGAAGTTGGGAAGATGTTTGCTGTGGGATATACCCTACTTCACCCATGATTTGAGAACCACTGATCTCTCTCATGAGTGCAAATGAGATAACACATAGTCCCTAGATAGTTACATCATTGTTCAGAGGGGACCTTGGCAGCACATTCATCTCATTGAAAAGAGACATTTATGAACATGTCTGGGTCAGGGTATAATGGAATATAGCACGTTCAACCTCCTTAGCTTACTTGTTCCATAATATGTAATGAATGTTTTTCTTCTACATATATGTTAAAATCATAAAATAATTTGGAATATATAATCAAGGAAGAAAATGATTAAATCTTAAATCTCAAATTGCTGCAAAACCATCTTGAAATAACAGTATAAGGAAGGAAAGCAGAAGATTTTTTTTTTTTAGTAGATTCAACAGTAGCAGAAAGAATCATTCTCATTAGTTTTTGACTTGGCAAATGCTGTACCATGTAGCTTATGTCTTGCTGCTGTAACACTCAAGGAAAATAAAACTCTGGTGTTGACTTAGCACTGTGTTTTCTTATTCCTTGCATTTAGTTTGAGTCAGTAATTTTAATGGGTCTATTCTTCAGTGCCATTTCATTTTTAAGTTCCCTATTTCCAGAAGCACTGCCATATTAATATTACTAATATTAATGCACATGCAAACA
Source organism: Grammomys surdaster (assembly GCF_004785775.1). NCBI lineage: Eukaryota > Metazoa > Chordata > Mammalia > Rodentia > Muridae > Grammomys > Grammomys surdaster. The sequence continues at coordinate 2,264,945 of NW_021620751.1, forward strand.
TACATTGCTGTATATGTGGCAATAGCTCTAGCGACCGCCCCCCCCCCCCCCAGTGATAATGTCATGATTTGGAGGTGAAGTACATCTTGAAAAGGCTCCTGTATCAAATGCTTGTTCTCTAAACCAGCAATGTTCAGAGGTGAGGCTTTTGAGAAGATATTGAGTCATGAATGCTCTGACTTTGTGACTAGAGTTCTCCACTGATACATCCATAATCTGGTGCATTATTGGCAGGTGATGGAAATCTGAGGAGGAGGGATCTAGTTAGAGGGCGCATCTCACTGGGGACAGACATTTATCAGAGGATTGTCTGGCTCTCTGCTCCTCCAACTCCGTTGTCTCTCTGACTCTTGTCCCCATAGTGTAAGCCATACCTCTCTAACACACACTAATCTTCTCATGTTCAGTCCTGTATGAAGTCTACAACAACTGATCATTCTGATCACCAGAAGTCAAATATTTCTTCTGGCTAAGTTGATTTATTTTTCAAGCATTTCTTCTCCCAGTGATGGAAGTCTGAGTAATGCAGATGTCAATGACCTGAGAGTACTCAAACCTCTCATATGCATGACTCATCTGCCTGTTCCTTCTTTAAAATGATGGTCTTTAAATCATCTCTATATCTTCTTTCATACCTAATACAAAGTGAAGCTTGTGCAAATAGCTGTTGCCTTGTTGTTCAAGAATCAGTGACCTGTTTAGTCCTGATGCATTCTATTCATTGACCATTTCAATCCATGCATGGTTAAATATACAATCTATGGATATAGAGAATATGTTGTAAATGACTATCAAAATAGAACACAGACTGAAAAGAAGAACTAAGAAAAGTCATGTATAGAAATCTATCATCAGAGGTTGGAAAAGATGTTTGGAATGGGAAAAAGATTGGGATGGGTATGGCCCTCATGTCTCACTGGACAACAACAGGGGGACCAGATCCATTATAAGGTCTCCTTCGATTACTGGAAGTCAGGCCTTTATCGCCGCCTTCACAAGATTACAATCGCCACAGCCCTTCTATACTTAGAGAAGGGAGGAGATGTCAGGGGCAGTCCTGCTTATACACTGAAGGCCTAAAATCAGCCATAGGCCTAAAGTCAGCAATTGGCCTGTCATACATGTATGCTAACACAAATTTTTGGATCTCTGTGGAAAAACATTGAAACAGATGGCTATAAGCTATTGTAAACAGGCAGCTTTTGTTGAAATTTACCAGCCTGAGTAGTCATAGACCTTGTAAATAGGTAGCCTTGGCAGATAGTACCAACTTAGATAAGGACAAGTGAATCATAGGCAGAGTCACAGTTACCTGTTCCCTGAACCTTCACCCAGCTGATACCCTGTTCTGAAAGATATCTATACTCCCCCTGAACACCCACGCTCCTGTGTCACCCCCTTCCCCACGTCCTGCCTTTTGGTGTTTATAACCCCTGTGTGAATAAGTAAAAATTACGATTTGATTTTAAAAAATAAAAACAAATAAACCCCAAAAAGATGTTTGGTATGAATATCAAATGTATTTGAGATTATCCCCACAGATGGTAAGAAATGAACCAAAGTAATAGCATAACTTATGCTTCTCACCAGAATCATGAACACCATTCTTCAAGGGACTCAAGATGTTACTTAACTGTGTTTTACACACATTTAAGTGCCACAGAGTAAGGTACCAGATCTCCTGAAATTGAAGTTACAATTATGGTTATAAACTGCTTTAGGATGCTGCGAACCATTTCCTTGTCCTCTACAAGAGCAAGTGCTCATCCCTGAGCAATCACTCCAACCCCTGAACAATCTGGTGATGCTCACCTCTATCAATGGAGGGCCAACTGGAAATGAAGTAAATGATGTGCATGGCTTTGATTGATCTCCCAGGTCAAGAGTGAAGGGATAAAGAATGAATGTAGAATAATCTTAAGAAAAGGAAAGCGAATTGCAGGGATTTCAACCTTGCTATCCCACAATATAATTTTCTCTAGCCTGTTTGAACAGCTGAATAATTAAAATGGGAAGAGTTGGTAGGATCTACTAGAGACCAGTCTAAACCGACCAAGCAACTCACTTTCTCCCCTGTCATCCTTGGACACGTGCCTAGAAACTGAAAGTCAAAGCTTTGTTCATGGTAGAATTTGGGTTATGGTAAAGTTTAAAATATTTTTAGAATTTGAAAATTGAAAACTTTCTTCTATAAAATGATAGACATGAGAAAAAAATAATATCTTTAAATAGGTTACTCTTTAAAGTGGAGGCACGGTTATTGAACAAAATTCAGTATCTATAAGGATAACATTCAGAATATCCTAGTTGGGATTGAGCTAATTAAAAAAATGACATTTTAAAGTTGATGTGTTGGAGAGAAATGGATCCCTTAATAGAATAAAATGTCATATAGACATAATAATAATTCTGTGACATTTTATGGTTATGTGAAAGGATTGCAGCTAAGAAACTGATTTCTCAGAAGCAGAGGGTTCTAGTTGTGGCTCAGTTACCATAATGCTTGCCCAAGACACATGATTTTCACCCTCGGAACCACGTAACGCTAGGCATGATGGAACATGCCTGCAATCCTAGAACTCAAGCCGTAGAATCAGAAGTTCAAAAACTATCATTGGCCACACAATTCAAGGCCAACCTGGGTTATCCAAGACAATACCTCAAACAAAACAAAACAGAATGTCTATTTATCTGCCCTCTTAGAAGGTGGCAGAATAACCTTAAAGGAAGAAAATAAAATCACTGCTCAAGGACTTCAAGTCAGAATGGAGCAGAAAATCTCACTCAGGGTAACTACAGCTGCTACATTCATGATAAACACAGTACAGAATAGAATAAGAAAAATACTTAGTGAAAGGCAACCCAAGAGTGTGTGACAAAAGAGAAATGAACTCTTAAGATTACACATAGAGATTACACATAGCATATCTTCGATGTAAGTCAGTGTGTCTGCAGTTTCCCTTTGGTTTCAATCATTTCCACAGTAAGAAAGGACAGCAAGAGAATGTGGAAGAGGGGACTTTGAAATTACTACATGAAGTAGGCTAAGCTATACATACACTGTACTGTGCCACCTGAAGGTGCCTTGGGTACACAGTGCCGTGCTCCTAAGGACATGTTTTCTTTCTCTGATCTGGAAAAATAAAAATAGCCCTTAACTACAACAAAAGCAGTTTGAAATTTTTGAAAAATATTGTCAGGCCTATGGCAAACACTTATATTTCTACTGCTCAGAAAGTATGGGTGGCACATTCGCAAGTTCGTGGTCAGCCCCAGCTACATAGTAAGAATCTGTCTCCAAACACTGAAGAGTAATAACAGAGAAAGATGCATTTCAAAGGCATCTCTATGAAATAGTCTGAATAGTCTACCATTAGGGCATTTTGTGATATTTTTTGAGTTTTGTGGCCAGGAACCTAAAAATTCTGAATCTTGCTATGTCAGTCAGCTGACAACTTATGGGGTTCTATTATGATAGAATGACAAAGGGGAGAGATCACAAATAGTTTTAATATTTTGTTTGGGATTTTTGCTGAGTGAGTGGGCCACAGCCATTATTGCCCTGAGTAAGTGACTGTGAGATCACGGATAGTTTAATTGCCTCCACTTCAGCATGCAGCTCACTCCAGCTAGCTTAGAACATCATGTGCTTTCCTGTAAAATATCCATTATGATTCAGTTATTTTTATTCAACATAATATTTTTATTGATTCTTTGGGAATTTCACATCATACACCTTGATCACCCTCCTTCCAAGTCCTTCCATTTCTGCGGCCCCTCTTGCCCTTGTGACCCTCCCAACAAATTTTTTCAAAAGTCCAATTTGTGTTATCTGTATACTTACTGGATCGTGGTCAACTCTGAGTGACCTGCCACTTAAATAGAACTGAGTCCTTTTCCTGCACCCCTGCAGGAAACCATCAGTTGTGGAGAGCTACACTTCAGCATCCTTTTCTTGTTTGTGTGTTTGTCTGTTTGAGTTTTGAGACAGGGTTTTTTGTTTAGCCCTAGCTGTCCTGGAACTAGCTCTGTAGATCAGACTATCCTCAAATGCACAAAGATCCACCTCTCTCTGCTTCCCAAGTACTGGGATTAAAGGCATGTTCCAGCACTGCCTAGTTGCAGTATGATTTATTTTTAAATGCAGTAAGACTGTATAAGAATACATCTAAAGATGACAGTCTTAAATCAGTTCTATAACTCCCTATGTAATGTAAATTTTGATTTTTCTTTTGTATAAGAATACATCTAAAGATGACAGTCTTAAATCAGTTCTATAACTCCCTATGTAATGTAAATTTTGATTTTTCTTTTCCATCAAATTCAGGACTTTCAAAAGTATTCAGGCAAGTTAAAGTAAGAGGAAACAGAAATAGAACCACAGAGGCTGTGGAAACCCCACCCTGAGTCTGTTGACTTGGCCTTATGGTAGATAGCAGTTAAGTATCATAGATCTTAGGCTCACTGCTTTCAAAACATGACTAGCTGTATGCTCAAAGACTAGCTGTGGCTTTATGCTCCAGGCTCTCACTAAGTAATACCATCTCTTTCAATGGGGACAAGCTAATGAGAAATTTGGGCAGAGAAATGGATGAAGTGTAGACTCCTGCTTTTCACAGTTGAACAGCTGTCATCTTCGTCATCTTCGTTGCATACTTCTTTCATACAGTCCAGTCAATATGACAACATGTGGATACAGGAACAAAGAAGACTTTTAGACACATATATTCATGTTCAAATATATCTATAAAGTTGTGCATACATATGTGTGTTTTGTTCCACTAAGGGGGTGGGGTTAACATGGCCCCCTGATGGGATACAACAAAACTTCAAATAAATCAAGATCCTTTGATCACTTTGTTTAAAACTTTTTTTAGCTGAGAGGGGATGTAAGAGCTCAGAGGCTATAAATCTGTCTAGGAAGGGATGTGCTAGACCTAAAAACTCATTAATCTCTCCAAAGCATAGGTGCTTAGCTTTTATAATATACTAGGCACTGTTGAGGGCACTGAGGATATAGAGGCAAGAACAATGCACAGAAAGTCATTTTCTTAATGAAACTTAGATTTTTAGCATGGTGTAGGCAGCAAACCTATTACTAAGGAAGATTCAACCAGTAAATAAAGCAGAACCATTTTCAGGAGAATGAAAAACATTATACAAAGAGATGTCTCATGAAGGTGTGATTGATATTCAGGGCAGCTTGGCACATATCTAGGAACCAGTTTATCCTCTAGAAGACACTGATTAACCTCTGTGGCCCAGGTAGAGAAAAGAGACCACAGCAACAAAGAAAACACATCTGGTTAAGTCCTGTGTGTGTGGCTTGGATGAGTTGGCATAGAAGAAAAAAAAATCTAGACAAGAAGAAAGAAAACGAGAAATTGAGACTGACTTTCAGAGTCAAAGCCATCATGACCGCATAAAGGGGATGGATGCCAATCATTCTGGCTTGGGAATACTTTACAGTAGTAATCTAATGACTCTTGTAAGCATCCACATTTTCTGGAATTAGTGAGATGTAAAAGAACAAAACATAACAGAGTATAGCAATAAAAACACAACCCAGGTAACTATTAGAGTGTTCTCTTTCAGTCTAACAAAATTGTTTTGTAATTAATTTGCCAGCATGAAGTCTTTTGTTCCTGGACATGAAGCTAAATTAGAACAAAATAAAATATATGTCTTTTCATCAACTAGTCAAGACTATTATAAAAAGTACCACATAGTGAATTAGTATCTTAATGCTTCAAATTATAGTAATATAACCCCAGAGGTAAAAATGTGTGGAAATCACTATAGTTTCAAGTCTACGAACAGATGAGATGATTAAGTGATATCAGAAGCCGCTGAATTATTTTCTGGAAGAATTGTTTTTTTATTATTTTAAAGTGTTTTATTCATCCAAACAACTCCTCTTTTATAAAAGTGAGTTTAAAAATCAAGTCACACTAATGTTGCAGGTTTTACAAGTTGGATTGACCAAAACTTGAGGACTGTTGAGAGTTTTAATGCATACAGAGCCAACTCATTCAAAGTTATCTGAGTTACCAAACATCATAAAACTGGTTCTCCCTGTCTCACCAGCCATTGGATTGGCAGTAGCTCTTCATCTAGGAGTGGGTTCTTATAGAATTTCCTGTATGGACATTGGCATGTTGACTAGCATAATCATTATGCAGGTCCAGTTTAGTTTAGGCAACTAGATTGTTCAGATTTCACGTGCAGCTTCCCTGTCCTCTCTGGAAGACTAGTCTGGCTCTTCTGTGAGCACAAAAATATTTAGGATACAGTTAGAATTGTACAGGTCTTGGAAAATGTCAGTAGTAGGTTCTTCTCTCAGACCTCTGTAGCCACTGGTAGTTGACTAGGTCTACAGTACCAGGCTGAATTTCCTCTTAATAGAGTGGGGTGGGGTGATGAGTCAAATTAGACAGCTGTTAATCCTCGGAAGAGAATACTACTACTGTATCATTAGAGATATCTTGCTAGGCCAATGACTGTATTGTTGTGGTTCATATGTTTCATAGCTATGGAGAACTTTCTGAATTTTTTTTCTCCCTTGGCAGTTTACATGGTACCTATAGATACTACTGTTTCCAGGGAGACGTCCAGGTCAGTTCTAGTTCAATTTCTCCTGTGTCTGCAGTGTGTGGTGTTTTCAGCAGCAGGTATTACTGAGAGAAGGGTAACGGAATAGTCTGTATTAGTTTGGGAGACTTTGGGGCTCCTTTGATCAACTACTTGAAGGAAGAGTTCCCATGATGGGTATTGGGATTTTTGTGAGTATATGGTTCTTGGAGGAAACGTTATTATCCCATGTGTTATAACTACACACACACACACACACACACACACTCATACATTGTTTTTGGGTAAACTTATAAACTAATGTTTGTCTTTTACAATCCTTAGTGTCATCCTTCTTCCTCTCTCTACACTTCCCTATAATCCTCTGTTAAAGTATCCCCCACCTGTCTCCATCCATACCTCTCTGGAGCCCATCTCCCTTCATCTTCCCATGATCCCTTGCTACTTTCCCAGTCTGCAGTTATTTCAGGTTCTATACGCAAATAAGATTTACAGCTACAATTCACAAATAAGAGAACATGTACCATTTGTCTTTTGGGCCCACTGTTACCTCAGTCTATTTTCTATCAGTTTACCTAGAAATTTTGTGATTTCATTTTTCTTTGCAACTAGTTAGAATTCTATCGTGTATGTGTACATTTTCATTATTGATTCATTAGTTGAAGCACATCTAGATTGTTATGATTCCCTAGCTGTTGTGAATAGAATATCCATGACCATCGCTGAGCAGATAGTATGATATCCAGTTGGACATATGCCAAGGAGCGATATAGCTGGATCCATGGTAGATCTATTTTTAGGTTTTTGAGGTATTGAAATAACATACTATTCCTGAACTAGAGTTAATTTTATCTTGGAATCAAGTAGTACACATTTGCTAAAATTAGATGTGTCAGAGTTTGGTGTATGTATGTTTAGGATAGTAATTTCTTTTTGCTTAACTATTTATTTTGTTAACTAGAATGCTCTTTCCATCTTTATCTCTTCTGATTAGTTTTAATTTGAAGCCTATTTTGTCAGATATTCTGGCAATGACTTTTTGCCTTCTTCTCTTTTTGTTGGAAACACTTGTTTTGCAACCTAAGGCTCTAATCCATCCTCAAAGGTAAGATATGTTTCTGTAGACAAGGTAACAGTGGATTTTGTTACTTAATCCATTTAACTAACCTTTGCCTTTTTGATTGAGGAGTTGAAATTATTAATATTTAGTTATTTTTGAAGAATGTATATTGATTGCTATTAATTTGTTACCTTTTTGCTGTTTGTGTCCTTCATTGTATTTTTTGTTTCAATGTTTATAACTCCGTTTGTTTTCCTTCTATAATCTCTTTGGAATCTTCTCCTTAATCTAAATTATTGCTGGTAGTATTCTGTGTACACCTGGTTTAGTAAGCATGCTATTCTTTTAGTCTGTTTATAACATAGAAAGTTTTGCTTTCCCTTCAAATACTGCAGATAGCTTTGATGATAACGTAGCATGGGTTGGCATACATGGTATTTTGGAATTTGTAGTACATTGCTCCATGTTCTTCTGTCTTTAAATGTTTACATTGATGAGTCAGCTGTATTATGAGTGATTTGTAATTTTTTTCTTGTAGCTTAAAAAATTCTCTTTGTTCTCTGTATAGAGTTTTAACTATAATACTCTGTGGGAAAATTCCTTTCTATGTCTTCCACTTGGTGGTTTGTATGTTTCTTACATCTGTATGGGTACAGCTTTTCTTAATTTGGTGAAGTTTTCTGCTATGATTCTGTTGAATATCAAATCAAAGCTTTTGATATGGTATCTGTCTCTATTTATGCTTTCAATATAAAGATTTGGTCTTTGCTTGGTGTTTCCAAGTTCCTGCATTTTCCTTTCCTGTGCTTTAAAATTTTTTTATATTCTTTGTTTTTATGGTCAAATTCATCTAATTCATCTATTTTTATCTTCATGGCCTGATATTTTATCTTCTACCTGATCGATTCACTTGTAAAATTTTTCCTGAGTCTTCTAAATGGTTACTCTGTTTCTCAATCCTGTCTTCATTTCAGCTTATGTTCTCAGTAATTCTATTTCTTTGCTGAATTTAGTTTTCAAATCCTCTATCGTCTTCAACATTTTAAGTAGTTATGTGTTCATATTTTCTTGGGTTTCACTCAGTAGCTTATTCCTGTACTCTTTCAGCTCATTGAGGTCTTTGTTCTTTTCTTTCATTATATTTCTGAGATTATAATATAATTACATTTCTTTTGTTTTCTTCCCTTCAAACCCTCCCATATACCTCCCATTGAAATTTATGGCCTCTCTTTTCACTAATTGTTATTGCATATATATCCTGTAAGTACAACTTTTAATACAAATGTACATTGTAAAGCTGCTTTATGCTGTAATGGTGGCTATTGTTCTTTATCTTAGTTAATTCCCCAATAATGATACAGAGAGACCAAGGTTTATTTAGAGCTTTACCACACTATCTGGGCATTCAATTGGTCTATTTTAATCCTCTAAGCTTATCCGACTACTTCCCAGCCAAAATCCCCATAACAGTTGCACTTATGGTCTTCCATGATGTCTGCTCTTCTCCCTACATGTGGCTCAATCTCCTCCCTCTTCTTCCTCCTCCTCCCCCTCCTCCCCCTCTTCCTCCTCCCCCCCTCTGTCTTTCTGTCTCTGTCTCTCTCTGTCTCTGCTTCACCTTGCTGGCAGAAGTCCTTCCCTATTTTCTCATCTGCCCAGCCATTGGGTGATCAACTTTTACTGACAAGGCAGAGAATAAATGGTAAGCATTATTTACACAAACTTGAGGCTGGAGATTCTTGACATAAGCATCACAATGCCATGTCTATATTGAAACAATATATGAGGGCAGAGAAATCAGCATTTGAATAACACAAGGATAACCTTTACATAGTGCACAAAAACATTATGCCTACACATTTCTATATATAACCTGTTCAGTTCTTATAATGTTACTTGTATGCTTGTTGTCTGTGTGATTTCAGGGCCCAGTGTTTATTATGGGACAAAAATCCTTCATTCTTTGATGACATTTATGACTGTTCTTTTAAATTCTGTGTCTCAAGATTCATCTATGTGATTATAATTGGAGAACATTTCTACAATTAATGGGTTTAAGAAAGATACAGTGTCTTGTCTTTTCATATTGTTTGTATTTTTCTGATGTGAGAGTCTAGCTTGCCTTTATTGCTTGGAAGCTGCATTCCGTTTTACTATTGCCAAATCTTGGTTGATTTCACATTATGTTTGTCAGTTGGTAGGCCAGTCCTTCAGATCTTCAGTATAGATTTTTGGTTGGAGATATAGGAGTGATTCTAGTTCACTGATTATTGAGAAAGAGTGCAAACATGACTCTTGGGAGGACTCTCTGAACTAAAACTCCATGATGAGAGTGAGGCCTGAGAGTATGGAGAGGGTATAAGCAGAGGTTTGAGAAACACAGCTTCATTGGTGTGTAGGCTGAATGAATGGAACATTTTGTTTGTTGGTTTGTTTATTGTTTGTGTTTGTTTGTTTTTTCCCTAAGGGGAATTAATTTCATTAAACATAAAGTGGCTATCCAGGGTTGAAACTTGTTTATCTCTTTTTTTTTTCCTGTGAAAACAAAGTAGTACTATCTGCTGTCAGACAAATGCTTTTTCTGATCTTGTTTATGAAATCAGTAAGAAGTATAGGCTTTATTTTTTTTTTAAATAAGCAAGGTATATCTTCCATCAAACTAGACCTGTCTGTATAAAATAGTCTTATATTCTACTCTTATCTGTATGATGGAAATTATAATTCTTTTTGTAGACTACTGATTCTTTTTAAAAGATGTGTGTGTGTGTATACGTGTATGTGTGTGTGTGTGTGCGTGTGTGTCTGTCTGCCTGTCTGTCTGTCTATCTGTGTCTGTGTGTTTGTATGAATATGTGTTGCCACAAGTGTGTGAGGCACAGAAGTCAGAAGAGAACATTGGATACCTTGAAACTATAGTAACAGATGGTTTTGAGCTTCCTAATATGGATGCTGGTAACTGACATCAGGTTCTCAGGAATACCAGTAAGTGCTCTTACCAACTGATACATTTCTCCAACCCCCATGAACTAGTTTTTCATTTTTTATTAATATATGCTATAACATATTTATACAAATATAGAATTTATACATATTTACACACTATACTCTTAATATCATTTTCAAATATTCCTATTTTACCTCACATCTTTTTCCTAGATTTTATATATGATGAAAATATATAGCACTAGCCTAGTTTATGTCATCTAATATAATCTATGATTCTATCCATTTTCTTGAAAATGACATAATTTAATTCTTTGTGGCTGAATAATACCACATTGTGTGTACACAATACATTTTCCTGATTTATTCATCCATGGACAGGCAGGCACTTAGGATGATTCATTTATTTATCCATTGTGGATGACAATAGAATAAACATCATTACCCAGTCATGTATCTTATATTCTGACATTAATTTTCTTGAGTGTGTACTGAGTGATAGTATAGATGGATCAGACAATAATTCTATTTTTCTTTGGAACAGAACTACCTTACTGATTTTTCTGTTGACTGCATTGATTCATATAGCTAACAATAATATATAAGCCCTCCTTCTTCACTGAATTCCCACCAACATTCCCTGTATTTCATTTTCTTATTGATATTTCTGACATTGTAAGATGGATATCAATGTAGTTTAACATCATGTTTTCCCAAGGACTAAAGAAGGTGGACACTTTAACGTACTTACTGGCTATCTATGTCCTTTAAAAATTCATGTCCTTAGTTTTTAAAATTATTATTAAGATATGTTACCTTTCCCTTACCTCTCTTCTGTAGGAGGAGCTAAGGTGGGAGAAGTAGAAAGGGGAAAAGGAGAAGAGGAGGAGGTAGGAGATAGGGGAGGAGAACGAGAGAAGGGAAAATGGAGATGGATGTTCACGTGTCTCCTGCTATCAAAGGTATATATATATATATATCTAGGTTGATATATCTAGGTTGAGTATTGGGTTACACCTCTGATTGAGTGGACATCTTGTTATTAATCATTACCAAACATATAAAGCCTTTGATTAATCTTTAAGCATTGGAGTCTCATTCTCATATTGGATGGTGGAATAGTCTGGGCAATGCCCAGCTTTGTGGAGACAGCATGGAAGATTGGCAGAGCCATCTCCCACACTGGTGTCTCGTGGGTGGCAAGGCTGGTGTTTCTGGCGGGCCAGTTCTAGCTGTGGTGCACATGTGGCCTCCGGCCAAGAAACATGGCGGTGGCTGAGCTAGGAAGAGCTGCTGCAGCTTGAATAGTCGGCTTGACCTGAGGCCATTTTAAATAATTATTACAACACTCTCCAACCCCTTTCATGTACCCCTCTTGTTTCATTGACTTTATTACAGTTACACAAATATATGAATAAGTATATAAATATTGCTTGGTGAATGCATTTAGTGTTGACTGTATGTGTTATGGTTTTAGGACTGACCACTTGATAATGGATAACTAAGTAGTGCATCCCCAAGGAAAACTATTTCTCTCATTCTCTCTCTCTCTCTCTCTCTCTCTCTCTCTCTCTCTCTCTCTCTCTCATTCTCTCTGCATTCCTTATTTTCCTGTAGTTTTCTTGTCTAGGGGTGGGGCCCCATGAAATGTCCCTCTTCCATGTTAGCATGTCTATTGATGTTGTTCTTGTTCAGATCTTGTACCCAACACCATATTATTGAGGTATCATGAGTGAAGCATCACTGACATTCTAGGAGGTACAATCTCATAACAGATTTCCTGGTCATCTGTCTCTTACAGTCTTCCTATCCAGTCATCCACAATGTTACTTGAGCCCTAGGTGGAGGTGTTGCATTGTAGATGTATCCACTGGGAGCTTCCACCCTATGACCAATTATTTTCTGCATTTTCATTAGTTGTGGTTTTCTGTGTTGGTCTCCATCTGATTCAGAAACTCTGATGACAAGTGAGAGCTATATGTCGATATGGGTATAAATATAAGTATTTAGAATGCATTTAGGGATTATGCTGTTTTATTAAAGTGGTTATTGGTTCTTGTCTAAGGTCCTTGACTTTACTAGCTCCTGTTATTAACTAAGTATCTAGTACCAGAAATGACTGCTTTCTTGTTGAGTAGTTTTCTAGTAGACAGCTATTGGTTACCAACTAGAGATGGCAGTCACTGTTGCACTCTCAAGGTACCTTTCCATGCTTGTTATTGTTGTGGTTCTTAGGCATCCTACCCAAGTAGAAATATTGGTTTCTTCTCCTCCCTGGGCAGCTTACATAGCATCTTCTTAGTATGATCAAAGCTAGTTCTCAGACAAGAGGCCTTCAGGTCAAATCCAGATCAATTCCTCTAAGCCATGTATCCAAAGCCCATGATGTCTTCAACAATAGGCCTTACTCTTAACTTCTGGGCAACAACCATGGGCAACAGCAATAGACTATATTGTCTCTGACCAACAATTCAAATGAGTGTTTCTCATGCCTGGTACTTGGATTTTAGTTTGATAGTTTATGGCTCTTGGGAAAGGAACATTGTCAACCCAAATATTATACCTTCATTTAAACTATATATGTATATGTGTATGCATATGTGTATATGTTTATGTACATATACATTTACATGTATTACATGTAATTTATATAGACAAAAATAATATGATTTCTTATGAGTTTTTCAAACATTGTAATAAAAGTTTTCTATCCTCCCTATCTTTCCTTGTATATTTCCTTCCTCTCCCTCCCCAATTAAATCCCTCTATTTTTCTACTTACTAATTCACTTATTTTTTGGTATTTTAATGGACACCTGTTGAATCAGAGAACTTGACTATATATACAATACACTATATCTACAATCTCTTCATGTCAATTTCAAATTCCCCAGTAAGGAGTGTTGTATTGATCATTAGCAGGTGCCCAGGCAAAAGAGAAGGGAATTTATGAGTAAGTTAAGGAATGAGAATTCTGTAAACAATCTTCTATAGGTAGATTTTTTTTTTGGTTCTTTCTCTCAACAACTCATTATACCTTTCTCTTTGTTCTAATAGTGTCAAGTCTCATGCAGGACATAAAGCAGGGGCAATGTTGTTTCTCATCATGAATGCATCCTCTTAGGCTCATTTAAGCCCGCTATATTTTTTCTATGATAGATTATTACATAACAATAAAGGATCTTAGTCTATCACAAAAATATCTGGCAATTAGAACAATCATTGCTTAACTATATAATTATTGATGATTATGACATTTTATTGCCTGAAGTATGATGTTAAATGCTCAAATACAAATTCAGAGTTAATGCTGTATTGTATGTAAATATTATAGATAATTGACTGAATCCCATTACTTGATGAAAACTAGTTCTATGTTAGGCATTGAGAAATATCTTACAGATTGAAGCTGGCAAATAGCACAGGCATGACTCTGGCATTGTGGTTATGTAGGCATATTCACAAAATCTCTGTGTATATGAATAGAATGGCAGGGAGAGACATTACTACCTACTGGAAAATGGAGGAAGCATATGTCATCAGGATACCTATTTCGGATTCTATGTATTCAGATTATGTTTTTCTTCAAATTATTTAAAAATGTTTACAGTAAACCAACTTGAGTTAACAAATTTGTAAGAGACAATGAGGCTTTAGCCAGTTATGGTCAAGCCAGGCAGTATCTAGGCACTCTAGTGGCTTTTAAAAGATGGGCTTTATTGACATTGAGAGCTTACAAATACATAGTGTACTGTTTCTGTTAATGTACCAACAATTTGGCATTCAAATGTCTTTATAAAGTACAATTCTGTCCACAGCTACCCTGGTATAAATTTACAGTGGAGCAACAAGTGTCTCTCTGGTGTATTCCCACTTTACCATGTCTGATATGACATTTACATACCCCATAGCTAACGATCAGTTAAAATTTCATCTTTAGTTTTGACACAGAAGAGGAAATAACAGAATAGTAGAGATACTTATCACTAATCCACAGAGCTCTGATTCTTCCTATATTTTGTTTTCTTTCCTAATCTCTAATCTCCCTTAGGAATTTCACACATGGCTCCAAACAATACCTAAAACAGTTCCTTGAGAGTGATTTGCTGATTTACATAAATGAAACTGCATCTATAGATCGTGTGGTTTCCACTCTTCCTCACTCTCATAAACTAGAGTGGAACAAACCTCCCTGGGCTTGAGGAGTCTGTGTGTGCATTGGTTTGCCTAGGAGTAGTGGGTTGAGTCAATGTGAATTTACATGCATGAGTTCACTGAGAGTTCCAGATTGCTTTCTGCAAGGACTGTGTATGTGACACTGTCTCCAGGAGCACATTCTGGTTCCTGGTTCCTCTTGTATATTAGCATTTTGATTATCTTGTTTATAATCTTCTCCCAACATTAAGTATATGAAAATGGAGTCACTTTACTTTGAAATTAAAAGAAAAAAATGTTCAAGATCTGATAGGAATAGTAATTAACAATTACTTAAAGAAATGGGAAGATATGCCATTTTTATAAATTAGAGAAATTTACATTGTAATCATATAACATGGTAATAGGTATATTAATATGATATGTTAATCTGATTGTATCCAATTCAATAAATTTGTAAAGATTTTTTGAAAATTTGTATTTCATTTTGTTGAGATGTCTTACAACATAGGGCTGGATGATGTGTCTTGTTATGTAGCTCAGGCTAGCTTTACAGTTATAGCAGTGCCGTATCTTCCTGAGTAGTAGGATTATAGTCACACACAAGCCTGTGTAGCTAAGCTGGGATTCTTTTTAAGTATAAGAAAATATGTCTCCTATAATTATTAGTGTGGAAAACAAGAGCAAAGATAAGGAATGAGTAATATGATTGAGAAAATATACTAAAGTGGCTTATAGACAACATAGAAATAGTTCTTTGATTGTGTAGTACATTTATATAAGATCAAGGCAATCCTACCTACCAAAGGAGGAAAAAAATTGTAATACAAAAACTCTTTAGTAATACATAAAGAGAGGAAGAGATTGAGAAAGGTGAAAATGGAGAGAGAGAGAGGGAGAGCAGGAAAAAACATGGAGAAAGAGGAAAGAAGCTGTCATTTTATAATATTTGCAAATGTATACACTTCTGGGATAGATAATTTGAGAAAAATGTCAGCTATCTGTGGTATTATTAATAGCATTAAAGAAGGATGTGTTAAAAATCATAGGGTAAAATATGATAGATTTGATTACATCAAATTTTATAGCTTATATTAATGATGTATAATTGTAACATGCACAGGACAATGAGAAAATAGACTTAAAACTGGTAAGAGTGTACTACACTATTTAAACTGAAAATTGTCAGCATGGGATCAGCAAAGACACATTGTCTGGCATAGTAGAAGGTCTCTTCTATAGCATTCAGGTGATAGAGAAACAGTAATAGAATGAACAAGGACAGGAATAGCTCTGAGAAAGAAACCTTCAAAGGTAAATATGTATCAGTACTGAAGATAGTCAGATTCACTAGTAATAAGAAGAAAGGTGAAACAGGCAGTTGGCAAACAAATCTCATTAACTAAAGCAGTCACGTTAAAACACATTACCTTCAAAACTGAGTGTAAGAAATAATTTCCAAATTATGCATCCCACTAAGTAGACTCACACTCATTAAGGATCAAATTCATAATTTGCCTCAAAGTTACATTACTTCCAGGTACCTGTTTGCAAGTTGTTGTAGGGGCTACAGAAGCTGTCATTGGAGGTAGAATCACACAGAGGACATGCCTAGTGATAAAGGGAAGGATCCTCAGAGCGGGGTACTGCTACTCTGCCAATTCTGCCTTTTCTTATTATAACTTCCCTGGTCTGACTGTAAGAAAGTTACTGCCTGTTCAAACCCCACTGGCCTTATGTATGTATACAGTAATCATGGTGTCCCCTCATAGTGCTAAAATACTTAAGGAATATATGAAAAAAAGTCAGCAAAAAAAAAGAGCCTACTGTATGAGTTAAGCTCCATAAATGTCACCTATAGTGATGGGTTATTCTTTGGGTGGCATTTTCATTAAAATTCATAACATTCTTATTTCTAATTATAAGTTACCGTATATAGCCATAGAAAGTTAGCACATCTGACATAAATCAGAGGTGTGCCTAAGTTTACCCTAAGTACCACTTTCAACATAGCATAAATTTCCAATTATTTATCACAGAATATTTTTGCTATTAGACGCTCACAGCAGAATCAAGATAGCACACAAAAAAAATCTTACTCTATTCCTTCGAGTCTGAGTTTAAAACCAGGCAGAACACACGTTTCAAACTCTGACTCTGAAGGAAGGAAGGAAGGAAGGAAGGAAGGAAGGAAGGAAGGAAGGAAGGAAGGAAGGAGGGAGGGAAGGAAGGAAGGAAGAAGGAAAGAAAGGAATTCAGTTGTACAAGACAGAAGGATGGCATTCAAACCACCTATGGAAAGACAAGTGGCTTAAAATCTTGCTTTACTCTGAACCCTTTCTTACGTTTTCCTTGTTTCCATAGTATTCTACTTCCCTGAGAAGAATCACGGGCACCTCTATTAGTAACAAAGGCATCTGCATCTATCACGTTATTATACAGCATTATAATTAATCCACATAATAACCTCATGAGATAAATTTTTATCTCATATGGATGAGGCAGGGCAGAGGAGAATGATGTACTCAGGATTCATGAGTGGAGCCTGAGTCTGGGAGAACCAAATATTCATGTTGCATTTCCCCAGTGCTTCTCAACTAAAATTAGAAAAGAACGGAAAAACAGATCAATGTTTATCCCTGCAGGCTGCTGAGATATGAACTCTTCATTTATAAGTACATACCTGAAGGGCTTCACTACACTTTGGGAAGGATCTCTCAGTACAAGCTACAAGGCTAGCAAGAGTAGAAACCAAATCAGTAGCCAACATAATTTTAATATTTTTGCTCATTGTAGAGGCATTTTCATCCAACCATGTCTATCTAAAGAAAAACAGTTAATTGCTAACAAAGATAATACTGTAATAGACCATTGTATTAAAGGAAGCACCCTGAGCGCATTGAGGTAAACCTTGGTAAAGTATGCGAATCATTGCTATTAATTAGTTAATTATATTTTAATGCTTAATATAGTCACTCAACCTCTATTTTCTGCTGGACTAAAAATGGCAATTATTTAATTTAGAAAGTAGGAATAGAAGTAGGAGTATTTTGTTTCTTCAAATATATCATTGAATATCACCAGTACTTAGCTGTGTTTGTAGAAGATATATATAATAAGCATACTGGTGCTTGGATCTAGACATACATAGTCTAGTCTCAGATTTGCTTATTTACTTCATCTTTCTAAAAGGAAGGAAAACTGCTAGTGTAGACTGAGTAGATGTGCCATACTAGCTTGGTAAACTCTCTGTCTGAACCACACAGTTTACATAGTGCCTTACCTTTTCTAGAAGCAAATTTTCCTTGGGAACAAAGATGTAGTTTACTTCTTCCTGATGTAGAGAAGTGAAAAGCAAGGAAGAAGGGGGTTTAACAGGAGTGAGAGTTAAGTTTTTTTCAGAGATAAAACTTTATGCATAAATTCAGGCTTTCTTGACCAGTAAAAGATTACTGGAGGTATCAGAACTTAAAATATATTGCTAAGTAAAATATTGAGTCTATCTCTCATTGCTCTACTAAGCATGGGATGCTTTTTTGTATGTAAATGTTTTTCTAGAATAAAATAGTAAGCCAGGTTGGCACGCGATTGCATTGTTTTAATATACCTGTAATTCTATTCTCTAGCCCCACCAGCACCTCTGTTGTTTATGTAATCCTACCCAAATAAAGATCATCTTGCTTCACTAACAAAAAGCACATATCTCCTCCGGTTTGCATGTGTGTCACCTTTATAAAGATTAATAACTAAGTGTAGAGGTTAAAAAATTAGCAAAACAAATATCCTTCCTGGCTTCCTATGGAATATATTTGAGTGGTATAGAGGTGATAAAAATATATATTAAGGCAATAAACAAAGTTGTAAATCAAAGTATTTTTAAAATGCATTGGTGAGACAATGAGATGGCTTGGGGCTAATGCTACTTGCTATCAAATGACTATCTTAGTTTTATTCCTGGAACCCACACAGTGGAAAGGGAGAATCTACTTCCATTAAGTTGTCTTCTGACTTCCACACAAGCCTTGTGCTATGCCCCATACCTCCCACTAAAATAAATGCGTGTAAAAGATACGTTAATTGGTGATAATTCAGGTAGGCAGGTAACATGAAAGTAGGAAATCTATGCTCATTGGCTTCAAATGCTGTCTCATGGTTTTCTTAGTCTGTGGGTTGGTAAAAAGCCAATCAACTATTGGGACATTCCAAGAGATTTGCATAATAGGTCAGACACACGAGTGGGCAATGAAAGTCTGAATATTAAATTCACACATAAGAGATAATTTGGAACCAGATCTGAAACATTTTAGTTCTCCACAATTGTGGAAGTTCTAATCAGTCAGTCTTGAAGAACCTTTCACACAGGAGCCTTTCCTGGGAACTTCAATCCACAAATCCCCTGTCGGCCAAGCATCACATTTTTCTCATGTGTGAAAACATATTGTTGTTGGAGATTGATATTCTCAGTATATTTGGTGTAAGAAAAGTCAACTCTGGTCTTTGGGTAGGCCTAGTAAGAGATGATGGTTCTTTTAAGAAATCGTCTCTCTGTCTTTAAATATCTTTCTCTTCATCAACTACTACCTTAATCATTTAGCAATCATCAACATCAATGCGAGACTCTCCAAAGTTCTGAATGATCTTTGATTGATTGATTGATTGATTGATTATTTGCTGAGACAGGATTTCATTATGTATGTAGCTCGGCTGTCCTAGAACTTGTAATAGAGACCAGGGTGGCCTCAGACTCACAGAGATCTTTCTGCCTTTGCCTCCTGAGCACTTGAACTTAAAGTAGCACTTCTCAACCTCTGGGTCACTTTCACAGGGGTCGCATATCATATATTTACAGTTATGAGGTAGCAACAAAATAATTTTATGATTGGGAGTCACCACAACTCTTGCAGCATTAATGAGTTTGAGGAACACTGGACTAAAGGCATGCACTACCACACCTGGCCCAACAATCTTTTTAAGGATATTGTTTTGAAGACTTGGAATAGATACATTATTTCCGACATATTTCAATTGCACACTAAATAGAACTGTACAAGCATTTAGATGCATTAAGAAACGATGACTTTCATTTGCCATACGTTTGCCATACGTTTGCCTTGTTTGCCGTTTTAAGACACTCTAGAGTCACACCAGCGTCTCCATGCTGTTTCTACTCAATGATTAAGTGAATGGCTACTTCACACAATGGCTGCTGAAGTAGTTTAAAATGCTGGGCTACAAGAGGAAGCAATAATAGAGCAGGACAAATGTTAAACAGATCTAAATATTCTTATTTATTTTTCATTAACATAAGCATATTTTAACCATTTCAGCAAAGATCATTTTCAAGGAACGTTGCTGTAGAGTGTAGAGCAAGCAAGTTGCTGGAGTCTGGGAAATTAAGCAAGGGCTTCACTGACAGTTCTCAACCAAGCATCCATGTGTGTCTTCTTTGTAACTTCCAGAGTATGTAGTCTTCTATGTCAACTTTAATTTCAAATCTGTACTCATGGCTAGCATCCCTCTAAAATCAACATATCTGGAGGGTAATAGTATAAAAATTGGGAAACTTACACTCTAATCTACAAAGTTTTGATGGACAATTTTAACAGTTCCATCACCAAAGAGATGTTCTGAGTCTCTTTTCTGTGTGTTTTATAGCACTCATGTGTGAGGTGATACAAGAGAGAGAGGTTAGAGGTAAATAAGGGTTAAGATAAGTCACAAGAAGTTTCTCTCTCATATGAGAAACTACACATTTAGGGGGAACTACTGAAAACTTGTAGCCAGACACTGTACAAGAACACTTGTAGTCTCAAGGACTTTTGCTAGTTATGGTGTGAATCATGAAATCCATTTAGTGCCTTGTTAGCAGGTTTTCTCCTCTGACTGTATCCCAAAGGATTCTAAGCACCGCACTCTCTGCCTCTATCTGAGGAAAGTCACATAACAAAAACCTGGAGTTCTCCATGCTAGTGAGGTATCTAGATATGCCCAGCATATTCAGCCAATGAATATAGACATTTCTTCTTGCAAAAGGTATTTACCCACCATCAAATAATACAGTTTGAGCAAGCGAGGACTTATGAAGAAGTGGAATTTATCTTCTAAATTTTACCTGTCATCTCATCTATCACTGCCTGCTATCCTTGATTACCACGATATCTTTAAATGCTTAACTGTTGACAGCCCCTAGTGGTAAAATTGAAGACTCCCAAACAAAATAGATCCTTAAGAGAGTGCATTATGACACCTTGTTGGGCTGCACATCTGCCTCACTACTAGGGTACTTGTAGCACTGCACACATGCTGCTCAGGGGAGGCAGAACACAGTCCACAATGGGGGTCCTCAGTGTGTATTTTCCTAGATGGGAAACAGCAGAGTCTGGGATGATTGATGTGGTTCCCAGTCTCCTATGTATCCAGATGGCCCTGGGATACTGCTGGGAGTTGAGAACATAGGTACCTGGTCTGTGCTTCCACTCGGTATCGTTATGGTCAGGCAGGAAGGGAAAGGCAGAGTCTGGGACAGGCAGAACCCGGTTTGATCGAGTGCCAACAGTACAGAGGGGCTAGGAGAGAGAAGACCTTCTCCAAGAGATTTAGGCATGGCCTCTCCCCACCCTTACTCCCTTCACCATCTCTTGGCCATCTTTGATGAAGAGGCAGTCCTTGCTTGCTCAAACTGTTTTATCTGATGGTGGGTGTAAATGCATACACCTTACTTAGGGTGAACCAGGGATTAAATACCTTTTGTGAGAAGGAATGCTCAGGAAGGGAAGCTCACTAGCTGAATATGCTGGTCCTATCTAGATACCTTACTAGCATGGAGAACTCCATGTTTTTGTTATGTGACTTTCCTGAGACAGAGGCAGAGTTTGAGGGGCTTAGAATCCTCTTGGGATAAGGTCGGAGAAGGAGAAAACCTGCCAACAAGGCAGTCTTCCATTTTGTGCTGAGCTCAGAGGCTATCTGGTCTTGGTAGACTTTATCCTTCATTTAGCAGCATGTTCCCACAATACCTCTTGCTGAAGATAAGAATTTGAACCTGTTAAGAAAGGGAATACAAGGTTTGAGATGGCACATTGATCATGGGAAGCTGACTTTTGGTGAGGTTTCAAGGACAGATTTAACTAGGGCATGTTAAGATACTTGTTATTTGTTGTAGGGAAACCCTCCAGCCTCCCTAAGCTTGAGGCTTCCACCAGGACCTGCCCTGCTTGCAACCACCCACAGACCCGTTCTTTGTTACTTCTACTACCCAACTCAGTACCCAGACTTCCCAACCTGAGGTAAACTAGGCATAAACTACAAAGCTATACATGACAGATCAGATGGAGGAGAAGACATTTTAGAAGGGGAAACCAAAAATCAAGGGAGCTGACCAAATATGCATAAGAATTAAAGACAAGAAACAAAAGAAAGAAAAATGGCATGATCATTACTCTGTGAAACACAGACTTGAAAAGAACACAGAACACAGGACTCAGGCTCCAGAAAAGATGGGAACTCTGCTTTGAGAAATGCTGAAGTAGAGCTATCAACAGAGGTAAGATGCCCAGGAGGCACTTTGGTATAGACCTGAAGGCATATACACAGACAGAGAATTAACTTTGTAAGAGGTCATTTGATATAGAGGAGCCAGTCAAGGTGACTGGGCGAGTGGGGCCAGAGGGAGCTTCCCTGGGTTGTGTTATAGTCTCTTTTGACTCATAAATTATATAAAATATAAGCTGTAATAACTAAGTCAAGGTGTAGTTAATAGTTTGTTGTGGCACCTATATATGTTTTCAGGAGAATGAGCTTGTTTGGTTCCACTCTAGAGACGAGCTAGATTTGAGCTAGATCCATGGTATAGACAAGGGAGCCCCAGAGAATTTAATAGGAGATAAACCTTACAGCGTATGAATAGAAAGTTTCAAACTCACCTTGTCTGAAGCCAAATCCGGAACTCCTTCCTATGAAATGCTGTGGAGAACTTGGAAAAAAAAAAAAACAAAGCCAAATCCCCATACCAACCCATAAACCCGATGTTACTTTTGACTGGCTCCCTTACCCATAAAACACCCTTACCCAGAGGTTTCTCTCTCTTAAGGCAAAGCCCAGCTGACTGAAAGAGCTCATGCCTTCTGAAACCCAGGCTCCACGCTTTGTGCTGGAGATGTGAAGGCACCTGTCAGAGTTTATGCTGCTGTGTAAGCCACCATGTAAGAATCTGAGATGTCTAAACAACAACCACGAGCCCAGCAGCCTATGATTTAGACAGATCTGCAAAGGTAAGAGGGAGGTACCGCATCTGAGTGTTCTCAGGTCCTGTCTAGTAACATGGCTCAGAGAGAAGACGACTGAAAACGTAAGAGAAGCCATCCAGAACTCTGGGGCATATGTGTTCTACAGCAGTCCTTAAGGAACTCATGAAGTGAGCAGATGGTATGTGATAAACAAACTTGACTGCCAGGGACCAATGAGAAGCCCAAAAGAAAGTTTGTCTGAAGTCAAAAGTTCAAGTTATGTGAACTGTTCTTCTCAGGAATGTAAACAGCCAGGCCCCCTTTCTGCATGTCGAGGAAAAGTGTGTCACCCTAAAAAGGATTTGATGACACTAAACTTGGGTACAGTGTTTTGATTCATGATGCATCATGGGCAAGGTAAGATGCCTTGATGCTTTTAGTGATCTCCAAGGTTATATGAAAGACAAGTGAAGCCTACACAGTCTATTACCTCTGCCCATCTCTCTGCCCATGGGCTTCTGTTCATATGCTCTAGGGCACAGAAGATACATGGAGTCATAACTTTGGTTTTAAAATAATCAAACTAAATAATCCGAGCTCTTGATCATCCCAAAGACTTTTTCTGTGAAGAAAAAAATTATAGTTGCAAAATGTGCAATACCTGTCAGATATGGTAGTTTTCTTCTGGGTTATCAATGTTTATTTTGCCTAAATGGTTCTATGAAGTATGGGCTGTTGAATTTCACAAATAAAAGAACTGAGGATCGGATACATGAAGTTACTCATCCAAGTCACAGAGAGCCGACGACAAGCAGGCCAGCAGTCTGACTTTACCACTGGTGCTCTTAACTAGGGCACCATTCAGTCATAGGTCAGAATTCTTATCTCTGCCAAAGAAATGGAAAACAGATGTACTCTTCTACCACTGAGAATTTCTTTTCCACCTTGAACTACTATGAGCCTTTTTCTATGTGGTATTCAAGCAGAGCGTTCAAGAACTTTTCTCTGCGTAGACACAAGTGTTATGTTAGCAGATCTATTCCTTAGCAGTGACAATAGAATCTGTTCCTTTCACCTTGGGGCATGATGACTGTGTCTGAAATGGAGCTGGCTGGAAAAATACTAACTTTTCAAAGCAGCTCTTTTAATACAAGGTTAGTTAGTACTGTCTGGAGCACAGTTTTGCTCACTTCAGACTTAATCAGGACAGAGCTAACTGATGAGGTAATTCTTAGGTAAAGTGACTGATAAGATTACAGTGTAGCATCTTTGCTCTGGAAATCCAGAGATCTCAGGTTCATGTTAGTGGATTATGTTTTCTTTGCATCATAGACAATATAACGGGTCTTTAAAAGTTCACCTTGAGCTCTGCTTGAAATAATTCAAAGCACCTGGGACCAAAGAGAATTGTTTTAGTTGATGATGTTTGTGTGAACTGAATGGCTTTTCGAACTTACTAGGTTGTAAGCAGTTTTGATAGTCATTTTGCTTTAACACATCTTTAGCAGGTGATATTCTCTGGCTTTTTTTTTATCCTTCTCCTATTGATTTTTTTCTTACATAACTTAAATTTAAAAGACTTTGAAGCATAAAGGAACTACAAAGTGTGTCTAGAAGACTGATTTTGCTGCTGACTGCAAAGTATATTGATGAAACAAATGTGTGGGAACCCATGCTGCTGCTGGTATGAGGGACCATCAGCCAAGTTCCCAGGAAAAATGCTAGCTGGCCATTTAGTTTGATCATTGTCTGGAAAAGGCAGACGGATAGAAGAAGCTAAAAATCTTCGAAATCAATGACTGGAGAGCATTTATATTGAGTTGTTACATCAACTTTTAAAGTTGTTTTTCCCTGAGATTTCCCAAACCATCTAGTTTACTTACAAGGAGACTGAGCAATTCTGATTCTGATGTAGACAGACACCAGAAGTCAGCTGTGGTTCAACTGTACAGTGAAAGTTGAGGAGGATTATATAGACAGTGGTTTGATGTCCACTGAGAAGCGCTATGCATTTGGCCCTGTGCTGATTTACATGTGTTACTTCATTTTCACTGTACTGTCAGAGCTCTGCTGTCCATGTCATTGCTGAAGAAAGTGAACATCAGAGAAGTCGCCAGAGGCTGCCTGGGTATGAGGTGGCAGGTGGAGGTTAAACTCAATTCTGCATGCTTCGCCCTTCAAACTGGCATCTGCGCCCTAGTGTCTCTTTACATAGTAAAAGGCATCCGTTCACTGTGGTGTTCTGTTCTTCCTTGCTGTCTTGAGTCCAGTGTGAACCCCCCCACACAATCCTCAGATAATCATGGCACAAAGCTGCTGGGCGTCTCCCACACTCTGAGACTTCACATGGGGTGGGGCGGGGAAGGAAGCTCTCTTTTCTTCATTACATCATCAGCCTTCTTGTTCTTCTCTTACATAGTTCTGAGGGAAAGACTTCAGCAAAATCCACCTCCCATGGCTTCTTAGCATCTTTAAAACTGCCATTTATCTTGAGAGGCGGAAGCAAGAGATTCTCTAGCATCTTCAGTGAAAGGTTATTGTTTCACTCTATTGGAGGAAAAGATACATTCCCACAAGCACCAAAGAAAACTAGCAAGGCCACGCCTCCTCTTTCACGTTTTTTTTTTTATTGCTATGTGTTCCCAATACAACAAACAGCATCAGTAGTGTACACCTTGATAAAAAGGAACTTTCAGCTTAGAAGAAATAAAAGCACATAGGTAGAAAGTGGAAGGAATATATACATCTTATGGGAGGTGTATGTGTGTGACCATCTTCAGATTCCCTGTGGACCAGATGTGTGTACACCCAAGCAAACTAGAGAGAATTTCATTCTGGTGAAGTGTTCAAAAGAGAGAGAAGAGAGAACGTTTTTAAGGCTCAGGGATGACTTAACTATCAGGAAATCACCTAACTCAACGTTTAAAATTCTTGCATGAAGTAGCAGCAATGGTTTCGAGGTATTGAGTCATAGCTTAGGCTGTTCATCTGTGATGGTTATAACACAAAAGGCCTTCCCAGGCTGTGCTTTGAAAGGATTAACACATCTCTACTTCAGTCTGCGGAATGGATTTCTAGACATGTTTAGAAAATGACTTTAAAAGCATGCTCACAACACGTTTGTCTTTAAATGCAGTTCAGGAAGTACTCATTACGTACTTAAAATATGTTTTGTTTGAAGCAGAGTCTTGCGACATGGCCCAGGCTGGCTGCATGCTCACAGTAATCCTCCTGCCTCAGCTTCTGAATGCTGGGATGACAGGTGTGCACCACCTCACCCGGCTTTAGAAACCTTTCTAATTCATTATTTATTAAACAGCTAGCTGAATTCCTGACTATTTTATGCGTCCTTGAAGGGGAACAAGTTACTCTGTATGGACTACTTTAAAAAAATGTAAAAATTTAACACAAGCTTTGCTTCTTGGGAGGTTGTGGCAAGTGGATCACAAGTTCAAGGCCTGCCTGGGCAACTTAGGGAGATCCTGTCTTGAAAGTATAAAAGGGGATAGAAATTCAGCTCAGTGATGGAGTGCTGGCTTCGTGTGTGCTAGGTCTTGGATTCAATCAAGCACTGCCAAATTTGTTCTTTTTTTTTTTTTAAAGTAAGAATCTGTTTGATTTTTGTTCTTTGAGTTGGCCGTGTGCTCAGTTTAAATTTGTCCTTTCTGCACAGAACATAGCACACAACTCTAATTATGTCTCTCTAGTTTACTAAAATGTCATTGATATTAGTGTCAATATTAAAGACATAAAAAGACTATCAAGAAAAAAATCAACTCTTAAAATAAATATCTTCAGATCTGTGTCCTATATACAAGTACTATACATCCTCTCCCTGGAGGGAGCATTTCTGGCTTTATGTGAGCATGTTGGTCACTAACAGAACTACCGCCATGGCACTGCAGTCCGATGCATTGTGACTGGGAACGTTTAGATATGAACCATGCAGAAAAATAAATATCTCAACCATGACAAAGACTCTCTTCCTTGAACTTGCTTTCAAAGCACTAATGTACTCAAGTGTTAGTTTTAGCCTGATGATACTTTTCTCAGCACTGAAAGAACACACAGAACACATCTGTGATGATCACAGTATATCAAGTACAATTGATAGCACACGAATTGATAGCATCGCCACCGATGCCCTTTGATGTGATGGCAAGAAGGTTGGGCTTTGTCTTGTACAAGCTTAGCCACTGCAGCCTGTGTGCACAGACACATGGCGACACCAATCCTGTTTCCTTTGTTGCAAGAAAGGAAGGCAGTAGATTAAATGAGTCACCTGTACATCTGCAGTGTCAACAGATAACAAACAGCAAACCCTCTTTACATTGTCAGTAGCTGTAATCCCAACTTCTTCTACCTCTTCTGCTTTGAAATCAACCCATGGAATGTCACATAAGGCAATACTCGATGACAGGCACCCTAAAACATCCAGAAATGTAAGATAGTAAACAATCACTTGAGAACATCTTAAAATAATACTGATTTCTGCAATGTACAGTATTTACATGTCAGTTGCAAATTTGCTCATACAGTATTTCTAATATAGATAAATAGGAATACAAGTCTAAGAATTATTTCCAAAATTTCTTGAAGCGTGAACCACTGGCATTTGTTTGGGTTATTCTTAACTGTAGCTTTTAAAAAAACAAACGAACAAATCAGCTGATATGCGCAATCGGCTCCAGTCTCTATTCTTCCTTAGAGAGCAACCCTTCCCGTTTCTTTTTTGTTTGTTTGTTTTGGGGAGAGATGTTCCTGGCTGTCCCAGAACTGGCGGCGGCCCTCTTGCCTTAATTTCCCAACTGCTGGCATTCTAAGGCAGAGGTCACTGCTGCTGCGACTCTTTCCTTCCGAAAACAGTCTTTGGCGCTTTCTTCCAATGGATTCTGGTAAACAAGTCGATGGGGAACAGGAGGAGGATGGAAGCAACTAAAAAGTGAACCAGCACTTCCTGTCCTTCCATGTATAGAGGACGTGAGTAAACTTTCTGTGGAGAGTACCGCTTTTTAACAAGCTGTATGCACCATGCAGGGAGGGAGGCTGTCCAGGTTTCCCTTTGACTTCTAGCTCCACTAGTCTGCTTTCTCATCTCTCTGAGGTGGTTGACCTGGTCGGATGTCTTCTGCTAATACTCTTTGCATCTTTCTTTGGTGTTCTTGTCTGGGGAGAAGCACCTATTGAATCACTGATAGCAGGAGAGGGGGCAGCAGCCACAGAGGAGGCAGAATGGAGGTGATCTGTCTTTATGGATGAGGAAGATGGTATTGATACCAGCGTCTTTCTTCCAGCCTGTTGTGCTTTCTTCCCACGGGGGAAGTCAGCAGTAGCTCGACTGCTAGCTCTGAAGGCAGCATCTGCATTGGGATTTGGCATGGAAGAGATGCTACTCAGGGATTTCTTAGCACGGGTCCCTGAGTAGTAAGGGAGAAAGGCTGTAGGCATTACTAGGGACCTAGGGAGGTCACTAGGGCCAAAGATAGCATCACTGTGGATTTCAGCAGCTTCTTGAAGGTATGGTGGTGGCAGGGTACCACTACGCTTGCTACATGACTCACAGCATAACTTGTTATACCCTGGTATGGAGCAATATCTTGCTAGCACCTCCATTTGACAGAATATGGACTTATCACCCAAACATGGCTCATCTGCAAAAACATAAAAAAAACACACATGCATAAACCTGAAAAGATCAAAGAAACAAAAAGTATTAACAAATACAAATAGGATGGATAGACTGTAATAGATAACTTTTGTTTTGATTTTTTAAGGCAGGACTCTATAGGGCTGAGATTATAAGCATGTCCCACAACACCCTGATAAACCAAGCAGCTCTGTGTTTACAACTCACTTGGCATGATCACTGTTTCACTGTCTCCAGCAGAAGCTGTCAGTTCATTGAGGGGGAACGCTATCTTTGAGACAAAACTGAGATATGTATCTGTAGGAGGAGAAAAACTGCATTCATTCTGAAGATGGTGAGAGGCATCCTTTTTAACTGTGTAATATTGAAGTTTGCCTTTCTAATAATTTGCCTCTGCAATGATTTTCAATTCACAACTAAAATGAATATTAAACACTGCTTCTGTAGCTAATTAAATCATTATAACATTTTAGCAAAGCAAACAATGGCCACTTTGACTAAAATAGAATTGTCTGGCTTGAAACCAAGTTTCATGTTGACTACTGGGCATTCTTGGGTTCTTATTAGAAAACAAAACAGCTCTATAAAATGTGTCAACTTTGTTCTAAGTAACTCATATTACATTTAATTTTATGGAACTGACAGTATGTTATGTTTATTCATATGACATATGGGGATATTTATAGAGACAAATGTGGTCCTGTACCATTTAAAAAGCAAAGTGTTATATAGCACCTATAGGCCATCATTATGTAAGAATACTCTTCAAGGTAACAAATCTGTTCCATAATGCCAAAGAACTTCTGAGAGTTCTTTTTAAGAGGGTCAGTTGTTGACATCGACAGCAGACTACTTTCTTGTTTCATGTGCTGTTCCATGTCCACATCCCAAGCTGACAGTCACGCTGTTGTGACATTTACAGGCATCAAGAAGAAGGATATCTCCCCACCATCAACACCAAAAGCTGATATTCTAATTAAACTACTTCTTGACCTGTACATAAAATTACATAGTACAATAAAACATTTATGTATACCGTACATTTAATTATTTGGATACCTTATGCTTGCTAAGGTCATAGCTAGGTGGTGCTATTGGTGACTAAGGATTTGTGAGATTTTTTTTTAACTGCAGAAATATCAGTTCTTCGCTTGGGAACTGCATTTCCTGTCTGTCTTGTCTAAAAATAAGTAAACTGTCCTGACTATGACTAAGGCTTGTAGCCTCTGCTGAGGGAGTCTTTCTCACAGACATTCTTTTTTCTCTATCATGTTAACACCATTAGCCTGCTACCGACGGGAGGATGGGCCCAGAAACATCCTCTGTGCATTAGAAAGGCTGAGATGCAACTCTTGTCTGAATGTGAGCACCTGGTCACTGCAGAGCGACTGACAGCCCAAGTCTCATTAGGTTCGAGAATATTCTGTATGGAGGAGTGAAAGATACTGAGGACAAGCTTCATCCTAATTTTGTAGGCACAGATGAGCAGGCCTTAAAGGCAAATGAATATTATAACCAAATATATTCATATACCAAAATCGATCATTAAAGTAACAGAAACTTTATAGCCTTTTCACACCCCCCTCCTACGTCATAAGAACTGTGGGAAAGGAGCTTTATGTCAGACTTCAAAAGGTCATCAAATCTGTAGTTTACGACCAAGGTCTACCCTACCTGTTTGGCTGAAACAGCATAGAAACTTGTGATGTCAGAACCCCCCAAATTGGCTTTAAACTTCGAACTCAGGACAGTAAAGCTCCCGAAACAAATATGGGCACACTAACACAATAATGCTGTCTCCTCGGCACATTGATTTTACAATGTCTCACCCACTACCACCAAAAGGAGCAGGTAGATCTGTGCTGACAGGCAGCCATGTGCACATGTTTGAGCTAACAGAATCAACAGAGCTTACCAAGAAAGTGTTTGGCTCTGACAGCAATAGTACATATGGACAAATTAATACAGCAACAGGAAGTTTTAAAGCGTCTAACTGGGCATGGTTTGCTTCTTCATTTTCCCCCTTTGTGTTCTAGATTGAAAATCACTTTCCAAAGGAAACAGCTAAATAAAGAAGTCCTATGTCTCCCCCTTGTGGCCATGTTGGTCCTTACCATTTCTCTTTCTTTTTTTTTCGTTTAAAAAATGAAATTTTATTTTAAAATTAATTTCTATAATTACTGTCTAAGAAAAATAAAATGCAGTCATAATAATAGTTACAGAAAATATCCAACATTAATTAGTGATAAAAATAAAAGTATTGGCAAATTAGGACTACAAGGGACCCAATGTAGTAATCAATATCCATAAAAGAATCTACGGCAAATATCAACTGATGGTGAAACTTTTAGAAAAATTTCACTTTTATTTATTATTTTTCATCTTATTCTATTTTTACATTTTTATTATTTAACAGTTTTAAAATTTAAATATATTTTGCTCATAATCTTTCCCTTCCCCAAGTCCTTCCAGAATCTCATCCCTAATTCAACTTTAAGTTCTTTCTCAAAGAAAAGAAAGAAACAAAACCAAATATGATAACAAAAACCTCCAAAAAAAACAAAATAAACCTCCTACAAACAAACAAAGGAAAAAATCCACCAAGTGTAACCAAATAAAAGTGTGCGTGTGTGTGTGTGTGTGTGTGTGTGTGTGTATGTGTGTGTGTGTGTATGTGTGTACGCTTTCCATGAGGCCTATCCTTTAATACTTGATTAATTTTCCCTCTTTCAGCAGGTATAAATGACAGACCCTAGTGTGTTGTGGTTTAGTCTAATGGCTTGTATTATGTTAATTGGGCTCCCAGAATTACAAGAGAATCCATGTGAAAGAAGCTGAGGGTCCCCACCCCCAGTTGGTTTTGATTGGTAAATAAAATGTCTGGGCAGAGAGACAGAGGTGGGACTTTTACCATTCCTGGGCAAGGGAGCAAGAGAGGGAGGAGGAAGGATATAGGAGGATAAACCAGATCTGAGAGGTTCAGAAGAGAGAGAGCATAACCATCATCTGCCACATGGAAGTTAGGAAGCGGCTCAGCCATTGAGCTGTTTAAGGCATATTAAGATAAATAAAAAAACCTAAACTTTTACTTTCAAAATATAACTAGTAGGGTCACTCAGAAAACTGCTTGAGTTGGAGATATGTACAAGGTGTCTATTTTGGAATCGCACTTTGTACATATGAGTAGTGATTAGAAAGGATCTTAAGGTTGAGTCACATAATTTCAGTAGTATCTCTAAGCCTGCTGTAATAATCTAACTGTAAT
The DNA here is from genome assembly GCF_004785775.1 of Grammomys surdaster. NCBI lineage: Eukaryota > Metazoa > Chordata > Mammalia > Rodentia > Muridae > Grammomys > Grammomys surdaster. The sequence goes on from NW_021620751.1 coordinate 2,296,830, forward strand.
TCTGCAAGAGTATAAAGGTAAAGAATAGGTGGTGGTGGGAAGGTAGTCCCCAACAGAAACTCACATTGAAAAACGCTACTTATGTTTGACACGGCCCCACCCAGTATCCCCCAATGCACTGGTTTAGTAAATTGGTGATGCTGGCTCTATTTCAAACAGCATTCTCAGGCTATTATTTCCAGTGGTGTCTTCCTTTGACTATTTCTTGGTAAGCTAATGCAAATTCCAGACCTTATGCTGAAAGGACTTTCTGCTCTCTGAGGTTCAACAATGTCACAGTGTTAAGAACCATTAGTGATGCTCTTACCATTACATGGAGGCAGCTGGCAGGCTCTGACGGACTCTGGCTTTTCGCCATCACAGTGGTCTCCAGTCCTACAGAGAACCTGTCTCACCTCTGTTCCTTCACCGCAGGTCACTGAACACTACAGAGACAAAGGCTGCAATTACAGATGTTGATTCTACAGAGCCAAGGAACATGCACGCTCCTACCAGGATCTCTAACCCCCACAACACACACGCCACAAACCACTTGCCAGCTCTGGAGTTCACTCTCTATGGAAGAGATGCTGCACAGAGATTCTGAAACCAGATAATCCTGGACTCATACTTTGGCTTCCTTGCCAGGTCCTAGTCGGCAGCCCCCAACTCCTTTATTTTTCTTAGAGAGAGCAGAATTTACTGACAAGAACTTTCAAACTAAGCTGAAAAACTTCTGTACTGTTGAGATAGACCAGGCTGGGAGAAACTCAGTTCTAGGTCTCTAAGGGGAATGGACATTTCTCCATATTATCCCCTGTGGACGACTGGTCCTTTCTTCTCTACCTGCTTTCTGATGTTCCAGCTTTCTATGAGCCCTCTTATTTTGAATCCTTAGAAATATCAAGGACAGGTGGTAATACAGACAATAAAACAATGATCCAGCCAGTCACCAAATACCATTTAACCCCAGGCTGTGGTTATACACTGAGAAAGCAAGGCACACTGTCATTGGACTGAGGGCAAGAAGAGACTAAGACAGGCTTCACAATTCTCTGTCCTGAGTAGGAGTCTAGAGCTACTCTGGTCCTTGTCCTTTAAAGGCAAAGGAAGCCTTGCTAAAAGGGATCACAAGGTACTGAGTAAGAAGTTTGGATTACGGTGGTGAGCCTTGGTGGAGGGAGAAGATATGGTTAGATCAGAGACAGGGAAGAACAAGTCACATGAAGGAGTATGCTTGGACAAGCATGATTTTGGAACAAGAAAGCTTACTTTACCAGCTAGAACAAGGATAGAGTAAAAGGGGTGGAGGGATGGGTACACAGGGTTACTGATGTCTAGGGTCTTCCATTCTGTAGTGAATCAGAACTTATGTGAGAGGAAGTCACTGTGATATCAGAAGATTTGGGGGGGGGGGCTTTCAGATACCTCCCTCTCACCAAACACCTAATCACAGTTTGTCCCTACCACAGTTATTAATAACCACAAATACTGTCTGAAATTATTAATTTTTTTCCTAACCCCTTCACACACTGCATGCTAACAAACACCTCACCTCATTCCAGGGCCCTGTTTTCCACTGGGCTGGGCAGGGCATTCTGTTACAGGGCCGGCGGCTCTCAGGACGGTCTCCCAGGCAGTACTTGCTGTGCACTGAGCGGTTGGTACCATCCTGGAGTGGCTGGAGGCAGCGCACGGTGCGCAGCTGATACCCAGAGCTGCCGCAGCTTCTGCTGCAGTGTTCCCATTCTTCCGCTGCCCAGCTGTGGGAGAAGAGGGAGCAGTGAAGAAGATGCCTAGGAGTTTCCCATCTTATGCACTGTATGGGGGAACAACTTTCTGACAATGACAATGGGCCCAACACTTTGCTTTTGAACAACAGAGGGATCTGGCTAGTACGCTCTTATTCATGAAATATTAACCTCACTTACCATTTCAATATTCTAGCTTTCACTCTTGTTGGACCTCAGTGAGCTGAAGAGGAAAGTCATACATGCAAGCCTTGATAGAAAGTACCTCCGTAAATGCACCTAATAAAAAGGTTTCCTCAGACTAATGTTCAAAGCTATCTCCAATGGGACATTCCCGAATCCCAATGTCACCTACAGTGGGTTAATGCTGAGTCAGCTATGATTACATTCTCTCATAAGACATGTCTCTTTAATTGAAGTCATAATTGAGGCCTTCAAAAATGAGCACAATTCTCTATTCTAAACACCGTATTTCATTTTGACAGCTAGGTCAGTCTTAAACTACGAAAATCAAAGTGTACTAAGGTATCGATACACTTCTATGTTGGGACTTTGTAGTTATATAAGGGTCAGATAATCTGTATGCCTCGAGTATTTGCCTACTGACTAAGCAGATGGAAGAGGGAAAAGACTGACAAAAAAAACTCAAGGAATACGTGGCCGATGAACGGCATGTAAGAAGGCAGACCACAGTGAAGTAGGGAGCAAGGGTGGAGGGTGGTCGTGGACAGGAGAGAATGTGAAGATGACAAAGGACTCCCTCAGATGCCTTCAGAGAGATGGGTTGGCTGATCTACCAAGAAGCATAATTCGTATAGGTTAACAACAGTGTGGTATGCATTTCAAAGCCGTGAAGATATTTATGAGTGTATACCACACAGAAGAGCCAAGTGTCTGAGTGTTTAAGTATATATTAATTACCTTGATTTTTAACATTATCAAAATATACTTGTGTACCATAAGTGTAATTACTTGCCATTAAATTATCTCTCCGAGTACACAGTATACTAGGAAAGATACTTATGATGGTCCCTTTCATCACTCGGAAGTTGCATTCTGATGACAAGGCTTTAAAGAACTTAGAAAGATGAGAAAAATATGTCCTATAGAACTGAGAATCAAAATGACCACTAATTTTCAATAGCTTGGGAATCTAGCCAAGATAGGGACATATACTTTAAGATTCTGGGAGAAAACAGAAATGTCTACCTACATGTGAATTAAGAAGGGAGAGTAGGAGCAAGACACGTCTCATAATTGTACTTTAACCTCTTAGATGCTGTTCCTAAGTATCTACAGCTAAATATATATATATATATATATATATATATATATATATATATATATATATATAAAAATTATACTTTAAGATCCTGAAGAGACTAGTACCTCTTGCAATGGATAAATGAACCAATAATAGGATGTAATTGATTCAGAATACCCAGGGAGAAAGGTGTGTGAAAGCCAGGCCGAGTCAGAACTCTAACTACTAGGATACCTGAGTATTTAATATTTAGATGTGACTGGTCTTCAAGACAAACAGTTTTACAAAGAAGGAAGCTACATTCTGCTCTTACAGCATGGCTTACCTGTTGAGACTCATGTGACATTCACCCCAGATACTACTGTCAGTAAATAAGTCCATGTTGTTAAAACCAAGAAAAAAAAGGTTAAGTGTGCTCTATAGTATCGAGGAATGCTGGATCTCTGGAAGAAACTCGACATTTAACATGTAACCTGTCACTTCCCCCGAGAGTCAATGGGTAGACGGCAACCCATAGATGAAAATGGGTAATCAAATATCAAAAGAAACAAAACAACTATAAATAGATTTGTATTTCAGGAGTTAGGAATGTAGGGAAAAGCAGGGATCATCGCTTTATATATTCCTTGCCCTTGCAACAAGACTGACTACTTAATAGGTAAATGTAAAATCTTTGAGTTGAACAGAACATTAAAGGCATTCCCATTCCCACCATGGCAGCAGGGTCACGTGATTCAGTGCTTACAGCGGGTGTATGCAATCCTGAATGTTGCACATGCGTCTGATGGGTTTCGGCTTTTTATTGACCTCACAGAAGCTGCGGTGAACCATTTTACTGTCGCTTTTCCTCCGGCATCCGTATTTTGTATACTGGAATCCTGAACCAGAAAGTAAGTTTTGTTTACTTACTAATGGCAAGCATTTGAATATTCATGAATGCACTCCTTTAATAACATCTGCGCACACATAATGTGCCAGGTACCATGATAGGTGTTACCGTTTAGAAGTGAATGGAGATGAATTTAAAATTAAAAGGCCCATTTTCTCAGAACTCACGTTTAGTAAACACTAAAACATGTTTAAGCAGTACCCGTGAACTTGCGGGTGAATGAGATAGAGTGTTCACACTGCTGTGCGAGAGTAGGTTAGGTAACCACTGTGGTGATCAAAGGTGACTAGCATGGGCCTTTACAGAGCTCAGTGATGAACTTTCTGCAGGGGTAGAAATGAACACACAGGCGAGGCCATTAGCTTAGCTGATGGGAAGGGACAAAGAAGTCTTACAGAGCAACCCCTCCTTAAGGACAACAGTGACGCTCAAACTGTTCTACATAAAGGAGATGACATGACACCCGTGCCACATACAGGGAAGAATCTGAGACAGGTTGAGTGCTTCCGGTGGGTGGAGAGCATGCGATGTCTGCTTCCGGTGGGTGGAGCGCATGCCGTGTATGAAGAGGAAGGAGGTGAGAAAGCATTAGATCTACAAAGTGGTGAGCCCCACCCAGACAAGCATTTGGATCTGGACATCAGTATTTTGATATTTGTAAAACAAATGAATCCACAGACAACAAACCCCCTTTACTAACTGAAAACTTCATAGCCCATATAAAAATTGTAAGGGAGCCGAGTATCTATATGAATTTAGATTAATCATCTCATTAACAGTCCAAATTATAGCTTGCAATACACGCATGTTTTCCAGGTTGCAGACCTCTGGATCCTTCACTCCTGAACATTTCACATTACTACAGAATAATTCGTAGACGATATTATGCAGACAATATTCAAAACCTGCCACTATCCTTGTCAAGTTCTTTCCAGTGAGGCTTTACCTCTCAGGGACCACGTGGTTCATCTAATATCCAAGTCCTCTTGGCTTCCACCAACAGGAGTAATCTCCCAAACTACATCTTTATGGCATTTACTATTCTTGAAATGTATAAGCCAGTTGTTTTGAACAGTGCTATTGAAATATACCTTGCTTAATCATCCCTAATGGTGAGACTCTGCTTATTGTAACCCTCTGACCGTGTCTTCAGGGCCACACGTTAGACCACTGAAGGATTTTAATTGAAAAAAAACAATATAATTCTAGTCATCCATTAAGTTAAAAGCATTATCATGTAAAGAAGAGAAGAAAATCAGTAAAGGAGGAATCACAATAATCTTCTCTTCCAAAACAGTGAAGGAAGCCCTGTGAGGCAGGCACAGATGCTATGCATATTAAAATGTCACTGATAACCCTGAGGACCATGTCTATGTGGAACATAGGAACAGTGAGGATCCAAATTAAATCAGTATCTTGCAATGGGGAACGAAGGGCCATTCTTAAAAGTGCCAAATATCTTATGCCCTTTCCGGAAACACCGTAGAAATACAGTCTGAACATTAATTAAATTTGATTTACCCACAATTCTCTACTATAATTTTTTTGTTTTATTATTCAGTACTTAATTAGATAGTGGTTACTGTAACTATTCTGCTTGTAGGGGCGAATTCTGTCATTGCCTGTTTAATACTAGAGTATCCGTTGTGCAGAACTACACAAACAGATTGATAAAAATGGGGTCCATCTCGTGGATATGGTCTGGGAAAACGAGAGAAGAAATTCAGTACAGCAAGGCAGCATGGTACTCAGCTAAGTTGGTCTGAGTCCTATGTTTTTGGAAGAACTACTTATCATCCCTGTTTAAATTTCACCATCAGTATAATAAAGATTAAAAACAGTACTGATATTGTAGAGCCATTGTATGGACACACAGATATATGAAGCATTCAGTATAGCAGTAGCATCAAAAACACAGCATAATTAAGTACATATAGGATGTTATTAACTGTGCTCTTGCTAGCACAAACAGAAAAGATGTCCATACACATGGAAAGCAAAATGGAGAAGAGGCAGGAGCCTCAGTAAATGGGAATGGAGGAAGTTTTAGATTTTGGGAAAAGCGATTAAGGTGCTACTGTGTTGGGGTTGGCCTGGTGCTGCTGTGTATTCAAATGCTGAATACTGCCCCCCAAGATCTGCTTATAGTCCCATGAGCGCATTCTCATATACAACAAATAATGATGTTAAAGGTTGGTCGCCAATCTTCTCTGACCGGTTAAATAAAGGAGCTCCAGGCAATGACTGGGGAGAATAGAGGTAGGCAGGGCTTTGATTACCAGGCTGAGGGTCGCAGGTAGGAACCACTAGGAAGGAGGAGGAGAAGGAAGACAGGCAAGGAGGAGGCTGCCATGAAAGGAGGTGGACCATGGGCATGTGGCCAGGAGAAGTGCATCCTGAACACAGGCTGGTGGACCAAAAGGCAACCCGGGAGATACTCAAACAGCAAGTACTTGGGGAGCCCAGCTGAGAATTAGCCAGTCTAGCATAAAAAATAGATTAAGAATAATTTGTCCAGTAATCATGCTAAAGCAAAATAAATAAATCTAATGGGACTCGGTCTCCATTATTGGGGGGCTGATGGGGTCATATTAAGAACTATTGAGTTAATTAGTAACTTTTAAAGCAACACTACTGTATTGAACACAAGACATGAACGTTAGAGAAGAGAGTACGGGGATCTTAGGTCCTCCATTGGTTTAAGTAAGTGGTTCTCAACATGTGGGTCATGACCTCTTGTGTGTGTGTGTGTGGGGGGGGTCAAACGACCCTTTCATGGAGGTTGTCTCTGAGCTCAGAAACACAGATGTTTACATAATAACTGTAGCAAAATTGCATTTGTGAAGTCCCAATACAGAATGATAAACTGCTTTGAAAATGAATACAGCTGTTACCTCCACCACAGGGTTTGGAGCACTGAGACCAGCTCTTCAATGCCCACTCGAAGGTATCCAGCTCCTCCTGGATGACGTTGTTGCTGTTGATCGTCGGCACCGAGTCTTCATGGATGATGTACTTATACGTCAGGCTCGAGTGCGTGTCATTCTCCTGAGGTATGATCTAACACATGTGTGAGATATGTAATTAGTACATAAACAACAGGTGGCTTCACCGTGACCTTACGCATCTCAGCATATCGACACTTTCAAAGCTGGATACGTTTAAGGTAGTTCTTAGAATGCTCTGGTTCCCACCAGCTCACGTGGTTGAGTGCAATATTAAAGGAAAAATACAAACATAGAAAACTTGGAATAGAGTGATATAAGATACACGCTGAAGAGTAAAAATGTATATTATCAAAATAACTGTTATTTTCTATCAGTTACCTTAAACTGTACCGTCTCTACAGTGTATTTTAAAGTTCTTTATAATATGCTGCTTTATTATAATGACTACGTTCCTTCCAGAAAAAAAAAATTTGGAAGAAGATATAGAAACAACAACAAGAAGACCATTCATGACTCTATAGAACAAGAGAAAAGTCAAACTAGCTCTTATTATGTTGAGATATTCCTTCAAGAGAGTGTCATCATGTCTCTCTGTATGAACACAAACAGTATAAATCAATGAATATTTGTACCTTTATGGAGACTTCAGGATTTTCTCAGAACTCTCAAGGCTTCTGTACCCTTTAACTTTTAAAAACTCCATTCTTCACTACATATAATTTTCCTTCTATTAATTAATTGGGTGAGAAAAAGACCATCTATGTGTATAGTTCCCTAATTTAAGATTTTCTTGTTCCTTGTCAATTGTGCATTAATTGTACAATGACACTTGTACAATTGTTGGCCACCCTCCCTCTCTTCATAAAGCAATACTTTTTTCTTCCTTCAGTCATTATGCTGTTTTCCACATGTCCAAGACTGGGTTCTAAAAGCTCGTGACTTCTGACTTGGTCATGCTGGCTCTGTTTCTCTGCTCACTTTCAGGGAATTCTTCACCAGATACTATAAATGCTTAAAGAGTTTCCAGAGAGCCTCATGTAGTAAGGGAAAAAGGCCAGCCAGCTGCTACAGGGGCAAGGTCAGCATGATAGCTGAGGTCTTTCAACAACCCTAGGACTGGGCTGGAAAGTAAGAGCAGCCACTATACACAAGCCTCATGAGAGTCACAGTGTCCCAATGGTCTGGGAAACTACTTTCAGATATACCATCCACAGACACTACAGAACATGCTTTTGTTTATCTACTGTTTCGAGGGAACTTTTCATGCAGTATCAGAAAATGAATTTTGACATATATGTGCAAAAATATCTTAGTTTATACAAAAAATGAGTGTAAAGGATTCATAAACCTAAAGGAAATGTAAAACCTTCAGAAGATAAATGTTCTGATGTTGCGCAAAACATTATTTCATGACACTTGTTGGGGAGTGGTCTGGGGATGCTAGGTATTCAAATGCTAAATACTGTCCCCAAGGTCTTGTCTCCCCTATGAGTACATCCTCACATACACCAAGCGATGCTATATAAATTGCTCCCCAATTTAAAACTATTGATTAAATAAAGATGGATTCTTCCAATTACTGGGGAAAACAGAGGTAGGGAGGGTTTCAGTTACTGGGCTGGGGGTTTGCAGTTAGGGACCATGAGAGGAGGGACAGAGGGAGAAAGGTGGAGAGAAGAAGAAAGAGTAGGAGAGAAAAGGAGATCTCCATTAGATGTGATGCACCAGGAATGCATGGCCGACTGAAATGCCCCCTGAGGACAGGATGATGGAGCAGAAGTAACCCAGGCAAGACTCATGGGTACAGTGGCAATTCTGGGCAGCCTGGGATAACCCGCTGCAACCTAGGGATGGGAGATAGCTGCTGGAATCAGTCATAGAAGACTGAAATGGATACATTGAGATCCCATCCATACAAATCAAAATGGCTATCATCAAGATAAAAAAGGCTAACAGATACTGGTGAGTATATGGAAAACTTTGTACACCATGGTTCATCACTTTGCAGAAAAAAAAAAATATATATATATATTTAGTAATCTGTTAAACTCCACCTCCACAGTTACCTGGCACCTGGCAGGTAGCCCTGCCCACTATAAAAGGGGCTGCTTGCCCCTCCTCTCTCTTGCTCCATTGACCTTCCCCTGCAGGTTGCCGTCTCCCCTCCCCCCTTCCCTTCCTCCTCTCTCCATGTGGTCATGGCTGGCCTCCATTTTTCTACTCCTCTCTCTCTCCTCTCTCTCTCCCACTCTCTTAATAAACCTCTCCTTGTGGAACTGTCTAGTCTGCTGTGATCTGTCTCAAGCTGCGTGTTAAAACCATATATATATGCATGCCATATGTCCCAGGTATACTACCCTTGTGTATATACTGAAATGAATCTAAACACCACAGCGATACCTGCATATCCATGTTTACTGCAGTATTATACATAGTATTAAACTAACCTAGATGTCAATCAACAAATGACCAGGGAAAGAAACCATGATACATATGAAATTGGGGTTTTACCCAGCCATAAAGAACAAACTTACATTTTCAGAAAACTGTGTAGAAGTGAGCATGTTCGGCGAAGTAGGGCAGCCTCAGAAAAGAAATGTTGCATACGTGTTTCTCACATGCAGGGAAATTATTATATGTGTGAATGACATGGAAGTAGAGGGGAAAGATGAGGAGTGATGTTTCCAGAGGGTAGGGGGAACAAGATAGTGTGCACGGTGGGGAAAGGACATCAAATACAGCATGTCTAATCTTCAAATAAACTTATTATCTGTAATGTGAACGCAGAGAGCAGACTATAGCAGGAAGGGGCCAGCTGTAGGAAAAAGCGCGTAAGGGTAGAGGGGGTGGATACGAGCAAAACACATTGGCATATAAAATCATAATGAAACTGATTCTTTCTCACATTAATTAAAACTAGTACTATAAAATCCTTAAAAAGTAGCTCCAGAAAACCGGCACACCGCATTCAGAGACTTCTCACACAAATGTGACTCTCATCATAAATAATGAAGTCCAGTACACAACTGTTCTGCCACTGCAGGAAACACACTTCCTGTTTATGAACCCCTTAGTCACATACATCTTCAGAGGAGTAGAGGACCTGAGAACTCCAAAGCTTTCTAACACTTTGGTCAGCTTTTATACTTTTAATAGTTTCATTTGTAGCTGAAACAAAACCTTCAGAAGTTCTAGAAGAACTCTTCACAAGGTTTGAACATTATTGCTCATTTGTTTCCGACTCTCTTTCTGCAATTATGTTACATTTTTTTAGACTGTTCAGTCTCACATAGAGGCTGCCTGCTCCCTATACTTTATGAAACAGCACCCTCTATCGGCTGGGTCTGCACAGGACCCATGGCTACAAGGAACCCTCCACTGCTCCCTGGAAGAGTTCTTAAGAGCAGATTCCCCAGGGACTGCTAAGTGTGTCTCCTAGACAGACAGACCCCCTCCTCAGGACTGTGACCATACTTAGAAAAATCCACCAAATGAGCTCAAGTGTGCTTCCACTGCAGGTGGCCAGATCTTCTCACTGATAATCTCTCAACTCCCTAATGGATACTTCTCTAATAATTAACATAATCTGCATATCAACAATGACTTCTTTACACTGTATCTCTTCAAAGTTGCCAATACACTGACTAAATAACCTAAATAACAGATTTTCAAGCCACTGGCTTTTCTGGCTAAATTCTCGTGTTCTCTGGTACATTTCTCAGACCACATTTCTTGCTTTTATAGGTAAAAAAACTACTGATACAGAATTCATGATTCTAGGTATTCACTGTATATTATAAACAACATGTTTATGTAACAAGTATAAAGATAAAGACATCTCTAAGTCAAACTACGAAACTGGTAATACCCCAATTCTACACTTCTTGCAGATATCCTTCCAAAAGACATCTGGCACTTTGAATAATTTGAAAATGCCAAGAGAACTCATTGATAATATACTTATACCCCAAATACTGCCAAAGGAAGTTCACCATACAGAAGGCAAATAAGAGTGTATTAAAAGGTACATCAAAAATGCTAAGCTCATGACAATAAGAACCTACCTTTTGTTTCTGTTGCCTTTACTTTGTCTTTCAAGAACAATGTCATACTAGTTAAAATGTATGAGAATGTTTCACACAGACAGGGAGAAGTAAATAGAATTACAAAAAGAAACAAGGAAATGTCCAGTCAGATATTTTAGCTAAGCGTGTTTTCAGGTAAGTTAAATTATAAACAAAACCAACCATGTAACATGCTGCATGGCACATACCAGAACAATAACAGGGTCATGGAGTGGCCCATCCGTGTGGAGGGTTTCAATGTCATCTTCAATGTTGTAATCCCACTCCACACCAAGATCTATGAAGGTCCGTGACTTGGCTTCTTCCCCTTTGCCATTTAAGATGTAGTGACCTGTGGCTTGGTTCTTAATGGCTAAATGACAGGGAACGAGTGATGGGAATACATTTATCATATGGCAATGTTCATGACGCACAGAAAGTCTCCCCTGTTTTATTAGTAGAGACCAGTGGCTTCCTTATTAGTATCAAGCAGTCAGGATGAATGTTAGTTTCAATTGTTCCCCATTCTCTTCATTAGGCATTTAAACCACCGAGAAGCATTCCTACTGAGTTAAATAGATTAAATGGGCAGAAAATAATGTTTGCAAATATTTCCATTTTGGAAACATTGTCAAAGATATTAGAAGATTCTGACTCACTCATCCCATGTTTTCCTGGAAGGTGGGGCCACTTTGGATATAACAGATACTTTGTTAATACAGTATCTCATTAAAGATTGATACATATTGATTTGATAGCCACCCTAAAGAGCTGAACTGGTTTCCAGGCCAATAATTTTTCTGATGATAGTAAAATTGCCAGACCACTCAGAAATTGATATTGTTAGAAAAGGATGTTTATTATTAATAGATCTTAATGCATTACAGATCTACTGTTATTATATAATACTCTTCTAGTGGGAAAAATAATAGGTTATATTTACACATTGGAATTGTCTATCAGTAAGTGAGAAAACATTTCACATTTCTAACATCACTAAAAACATATTTAGTTAAAACTACTTGTTTTATATTTATTTCGCTTAAGCTTTTAAGATAATTATTTCAAGAATAATCTGAATTCTAGAGTGAAGAATAGGATTGTAAAACTATCAAAAAGAACTATGAGCATGCTGGTCGTTTATGCCATCTAACAATAAATATAATTTAAATAGCTCTAGAACCACGAAAACATGGGAATGAAAACCATTTTGCTACAAAATTTCATAGAGCTGGTGGCTAACTTTCTTAGTGTGTGAACAGAGTGCCCAGGACTTAGCATAACAGTCATGATTACACTTTTGAATATATTTTTAAAAAATTGCCAATAGTATTGGGAATTCTACATTATTCTCCCATATGATAGAAAAAGAATCTGTTTTGCATTTGTCTGTGCTAATCAAAAATTGACAACTACTAGATAGCAGAAAAAATTCACATTGGAATTTCAAAATTTTTCTGTGGCAGCTTTAAACCTATCCATTTGCCATTTTCAACAAATTATCCATCAGCCGTCTTCAACATAAAAGCAATGATTTTCTATTAACTTCCTTTAATGTGATACATTGTATTTTTAGCATCTCCTAATTCAGAGCAAAATATGATTAATAAATATAAATTTGTAAAGTTGTTTTCTCAGGAGTTATGAAGCAATTCCCTTTTCTACCAAAAGAATTTGAAGTTTCAGTTTTAAACATTTGTTTTAATGCAAAGATAGTTGAGACAACTCAATAAACTTAACACAATATTTAATTAATGACTTTGTATGCAGTCCTCATCCTCGTATACATATGTATGAATAGTACACACACACATATATATATACACACATCTATATGTATATTATATATATTAAGAGTACTTATGTACATACATATACTCCATATGTAGTGTCTTTGACATTTAATGTTGAAGTGCACAGAGAGGCAGTGCCAGCATACAGAAACACTTACCAAGAACATGAGGAGAAGCCTCGTCTTCTTGGATTAACACATGTCTAGCCCCAGGGGGTATATCAAACATCTTAAGGTACCCTTAGCATGTGTAGTGAATGTTGGAGGGAGCAAAGAAAACAAAAGCAACACTATGGTTAGTCCAGCACTGCATCCTTAACCTGCTCCTGTATGCAGAAGAGGGCATCCATAAATGGAAAGGAGCATCTCAGAAACTAACCTCACAGCTTGGAGACCTCTTGCAGGAGGAAAATTCATAGGTTGTGCTGACCTATGAATTGCATCAATAATTCAGGCAAACAGTTTTGATTTCCTGAGTCTCCCTGTGTGGTTTTAGTTTTCATAACTAATTTTACAGTGGTGTTGAGTGTTCATAGAAGTTGTTAGGTGGTGAACTGGGAATATTCCTTCTGCCTATATATTGTTATAAAAAGCTTCTATATATTGAAGTGTTTTAAAACTTAGACATCGACTTTAAAGAAATACTTACAAAAGGAAGACTGTATTCTATATTGCTTTTACAAATACTTCAACCTCAGTCTTCTAAACCAGGAAATATAAATTAATAGCCTTAAATTGACTATTGAAACTTAGTATTATCATAGGCCCTATAATTATATTAAAAATCACTTACAGTCCTATCCATAACTATAAATAAACAATAGAACAAATTGAGAGGCAGAGATGCTATATCTCATGTTCAGTAAAACATATGAGTCAGGTCCAGGTGAGGCAATGCCTGTCTATAATCCAGCATTTTTTGAAGCTGAGTAAGGATAATCTTGAGTTTGAAATCCTCTGTTTAAGAAGATGCTATCTCTAATAAAAACGAGTATAGGAAATTATGAAATCTAAACCTTAGTATATTATGGAGTACCTAGTTCATATGATCCAGGACATATGTACAAAGGAATCTAGATAGAAATATATAATTGCTGATGGAATAAAAAAAAGTTAGTCATTTGCATATGTATAGTTAATATTTAGCTATAGATAGACTTACCCAACTCTTACATAATATTTATTAGGGTCCAAAGTAAAGGTAAATGTTTCCTAGGACCAGGGTTTTCAGCATTTTAACCTGAGTTACAGCCCAACACAGGAGCTGAACTGTTTGCCTGAGTGAGCACTGGCTAAAAGCAGCATGCTGAAGATGCCACAGAGCGCACATCAGTGTGCGGTCATTTATGGATGCCCATCTTTCTGCAGTGTGCTACAACTTACCCAGTACATTTTTAGTTTCTCTTGTTTCAGCAAGAGAAATATTACGAGCTCCTTTGGGTAAAACGAATGCGCCTCTCGTCTTCCCTTAAATAGAATGTCATTAATTAGTGGAGGTTTCATGTTTATCAAAGTCTTGCTGTTTCATTGACTACCCCATAAGCCATTACAAGTATAATTGGGCAAGATATAAAATGTTCTGAAAATCTAAAAGTGTTCAAGTCAAAATGCGTTTACAGTAGTTAGCAAGTGCTGGTAAACTGTTAATAGTCAATGAAAGTAAGACTGAGCATAAATGCAGAATGATGGAGGTGATTTGAAGGTGGATACTTGCAGATTTCATTTTCCAGAAACGTGAGTTCCTTATGGCATCTCTTGCTTAAATGTTTGCCTGTTGGAAAAGGTTAGTTAGTCTATTGCATGACCATGACGACATTCACGAAAAGAAATGGAGGCTAGGTTATCTCTGACCACTTTGAATCTGAGTGACTCGGGGGGATATGTCACACATTCTTGTGACCTTGATTCTTGCTTAGCATGATTTTTTTTGAGGTGGTCTGAAAAACAGTATTGTGTCTTTATATTATAATATATTATTATATTATAGTATTGTATCTTATATTATTTATAAGATGAGGAAAGAATTTTCACAGTAAAAGAAGAGGCTTCCTTATATTAATTCATCCTGAAAATAAAACCAATTATTCTACACACCAAATAGAAAAATAAATGTGGCTTCATTAAAGCAAGTATATTTCACCCTCTCATTGTAATGCAGAGAAAAGTATAGTTGATGGTAAGAAAGTGTAATATTTGAACTTCAGTTCTGTTTTCTTTGTTAAAATAATATAAACATCCAGCCAGAAGTGGCATTATTTGCTTCTGAATAAATTTCAAAGTAAAAACCATGGTAATTCATCATGAAAGAATAGCAAAGATGTTAAGGATCAAGGACCATATTTGAAAAGTGGCTACCTAGATCTGACATCCAAAACACATCACAGAATTAATCTCATATTAAAATTTCCTAAAGTCAGGTAGCCAGGGTATAATTTAGATAAAATAGGACAGCGAGGATTGCTCCATTTAGATGAAGGCTAATATATCATTTTTATACATTGCTTTATAACTTATAATTGTTTAAAGTAAACCAATTTTAAATGATTTGTTTATTTTATGCACATGGATGTTTTGCCTCCATGCATGTCTGTGTACCACCTTGAGTGTCTGGGACCTGCAGAGGTGAGAAGAGTTCACCAGAGCTCCTGAGACTGGAGTTACAGATGGTCGTGAGCCACTATGTGAGTGCTGGGAACAGAGCTGGGCTCCTCTGGAAGAGCAGCCAGCGCTGTCAATCTGTGATGCAATCTGTGATGCAATCCCTAGCCCCAAACCAAATTTCTTTGTGTTCTCTCATCTTGTCAGACACTATGTTGATAATGTCAAAGGATATTCAAGAGAATCTTCATGACAACATCCTGCCAAATTTACCTTTAGCTGCTAAATTTCATAAAACATTTTCCCAATAAACCCTCATCAAATAGATGACTATTTGTTATACCATATAAACGTTTGTATGCACATATTGTGGAAATTCTTATATAATTTATGCAACTACGAATATTTTTACCTATTATCTATTGCATGAAGATAGCTTTCTAGTACAAATTTTGGTCCCTTGATGTATATAGAACTTGAGGTTCATAGGTGTGAGCGTACAACGTATCACATACAAGCAATCATATCTCAGATGATTTTTTGATTGTATCTCTTATTTTTTCTTTGCATTCTCTATACAATATATCTCTATTGTGTTTAAAATAAACATTACAGATTATACTTTATGAATACTAGATCCATAAATATACAAAATAAAATTGTCCACTTTTAAATTAGATAAGTGAAAATGTTACATGTTCAAAGTTATATTCAAAGTCTTATAATATTTTATATTTCCAGACAATAAGTTATATTGCCACATATATTTAAAATTAACCTTTAGTCCCATACACATTTGATTAAATTCAAAATAACATATAACGCAGATTTGTTTCCCCTAAGCACTAAACTACTACAGTGTCCCTTATATTAAGTAGTTGTTTTCCTCAGGGATGCTATGAAATATGAATTAATAAGTTATTATTGTTTAAACTACTTTTTAAAAACTATCTGTTAATTTCTATGATACACGTTGATAAAAAATAATCCTCAAATTCTAAAAGATGTCTCAAAATGACAAACATCAGAAAAGGGTCTCAATTCAGGAGAACACTCATCTTACCAAGTTTCCTGGGTGTTCTGGTAAACGTTCCCTTCACAGTTCGACAGTGGGAATTGTCCCCTCCACAGACCCCACACTTATCCTCAACCTTGTTGGACCCGATTTCTTTATCACAGCCCACTTTCTGTGGAGAGAAGAAGTAGGTTGATCCTGGGTAGAAAAAACGACAAGTCAAGAGCATGGTGTTCTCTCGTGTGATTCACATATTCATCAAGGCATATGGCCATGTGTCAAGCTGTAAAATGGTGTTATCTTTTAAAGGTTAGTGGAGATGTGAAGTAAAGTTCCCCCCAAGATACAAGAGACTCTCACAAAACCCCGAACGAACAAATTTAAAAGACATTTTAGAAGTGGGAAAAGTTCAAACAATTATGAAACTTTACATTCACAGAAAGAAGGGTAAGAGATCAATAGCGTACACAGCCGGAAGCCAGGTGGACTGAGCACAACAGGGAAGGGCTGTGAATGCTTAGCATGGGCGAGGCCCTGGTCAGGTGAGATGACATTTTAACAGTCAATAGACAACAACTGAAGGCTTTCTGGACTTGCTAGGACTTTTAAGTAAGTGTGGTACATGACAGGTGATTGTACTTACAAGTTTGATATAATTATGGGGACACACATTTAGTACTAAGTGCTGAAGGGATTAAAAATGATGACAAGCACATTTGACTATCACCATTCATATCTCTTCTTAAGCATTTTATGTTGGAAACTTAATCCCCAATTCAAAAGTAGTGGGAGTCAGGGCTTGGTAAAAAGCAGGAAGCCAGGTGTGGGCTGACAGGTGGGTGCTGACATGTGTGGGCTGACAGCTGTCTAATCTCAACACTCCGAAGGCTGAGGCAGGAGGATCACAATAAGTTTGGAACCAGTCTGGGCTACAGAGTGAGCCCAGAGTAATCTCAAAACAAGACAAACTAAACAAAAAGCTGTCATGATTAGATCATGAGGCTTCTCCTTTCACGAAGGAATTTTTAATGTTCTTATCACAGAGATGGGATAGTTACCAAGAGACTCTGGTGATTTCCCCAGAAGTTCTTTTATTGTTGATTATAGTTTTCACTATACTGGTGTTTTTGTTATTCCAAATGAATTTGCAAATTGCTCTTCTATCTCTATGAAGAATTGAGTTGGAATTTTGATGGGGATTGCACTGAATCTGTTGATTGCTTTCGGCAAGATGGCCATTTTTACTATATTAATCCTGGCAGTCCATGAGCATGGGAAATCTTTCCATCTTCTGAGATCTTCGATTTCTTTCTTCAGAGACTTGAATTTCTTGTCATACAGATCTTTCACTTGCTTGGTTAGATTCACAGCAAAGTATTTTATATTATTTGTGACTATTGTGAAGGATGTTGTTTCCCTAATTACTTTCTCAGCCCGTTTATCCTTTGAGTAGAGGAATGCTACTGATTTGTTTGAATTAATTTTATATCTAGCCACTTCGCTGAAGTTGTTTATCAGATTTAGGAGTTCTCTAAATTTTGGGATCACTTAAGTATACTATCGTATCATCTGCAAATAGTGATGCAGATCTGCAAATACCTAAATATAGTAAAAGCAATATACAGCAAGCCAGTAGCTAACATCAAACTAAATGGAGAGGAACTTGAAGCAATCCCACTAAAATCAGGGACTAGACAAGGCTGCCCACTCTCCCCCTACTTATTCAATATAGTACTGGAAGTCCCTGATTAGACAACAAAAGGATACAAATAGGAAAGTGTGGGTGCTTTAGTCCTTCTTAGAAGGAGTAACAAGATACTCACAGGAACAAATATGGAGACAAAGTGTGAGACAGAACCTGAAGGAGGGGCTGTTCAGAGACTGTTCCACCTGGGTATCCATTCTATGTGCAGTCACCAAAGGCAGACACTGATGTGGATGCCAGGAAGTGCATGCTGACAGGACCCTAATATAGCTATATCCTTAGACGTCTGCTAGAGGCTGACATATACAGAAGTGGATGCTCACAGCTAACCACTGAACTGATCAAGGGGTTCCCAATGGAGGAGTTAGAAGTCTAAAGGAGCTGAAAGTGTTTGTGGCCCCATTGGGAAGAGCAACAATACCAACCAACCAGAGCTCCCACGTTCTAAACCACCAGCCAAGAGCACATAGGGAGAGACCCATGGCTCCAGCTGTATATGTAGAGGAGGATGGCCTTGTTGGGCATAGGTGGAAAGGAGGTCCTTGGTCCTGTGAAGGCTGGATGCCGCAGTGTGGGGGAATTTGTGGACAGGGATGTGGGTGTGGTTGGGTGGGTGGGAGCACATCCCCATAGAAGCAGGAGTAGGGGGAATGGGATGAGATAGTGGGTTTCTGGGTGTGGTGGGGGGAGGGGATAACATCTGAAATGTAAATAAAATATCCAATAAAAATTTCATTTCAATAAAAAAGTGATTGCTTCTTCCTATCTTCAGTTCCTAATTCTCTTTCCCTTCTACCATGGATGACTCCATTATCATATTTTGTCTTTCCTGACCCAGAACCATCAGCCAAAGCACCTAAACTCATTTAGCATGAGCTTTGCTTTCTTTTGGTTTTATAAATTACCCAGCCTATGGTATTCTGTTATAGCAACACAACAGCATGCTGTAGTTTTACTAGGTGGAAGGAAATGGATGTTCACCACACTGTTCCAGTTAATGTGGACGCTTACAGTAACAGCTACGTATGAACAGGAAACAAAGTGCATTGTACAAAGACTAAATGAGACAAAGCTTTTCCGTTGCCTACATGTTGGGCCTGACATAGAGTTGAGCATTTAAGTATAGAACCATTGGGAAGATACGGTAAAAAGAAAGATTTTTGTATTAACCTTTGCTTAGGATTGGATTTCTATGAAAATAATATTTAAACTAAAATGTAATACACATACATGTATTGAAGGATCTTAAATATAGTTATTTTATAATGGGGAAATCAGACACCAAATAAGCTGGGGGATGCTGGAGGTGTTGGGGGATGCTGGGGGATGCTGGGAGGTGTTGGGGGATGGTGGGGGATGCTGTGGGATGCTGTGGAGGCAGCAGTTTTAACTCACCACACACTCTCCTCGTACACATATGCTGTAGGGATCTTTGTAAGAGCAGCGCGTTCCGTCATGCACTAGTTGTTTCATGTAAGCAACATCCCCAGTCTCTTTGGACTGACAGTAAAGATGGCATCTTTTCTTGGCTGCATAAGAGGCAGGCTTAAATTAATAATTTTTATAAAATAGGATGTTTGACCAGCATAGTTAACTTTAAGATATATAACCTTTCAATATGGGTTCCTGAAAAGCAAATAAGACACCGGATGAATACAATAGGGAGAGGATGAAAAGCGCAGATATACTACCATGCATATTTGTATCAATGTGAATGACTGGTTATTTTATGTCATCTAAAGTAGACCATTATTGGGATAATAAGGGATGTTAACTTGGGAGGGATATCAGTCAGATGTAGACTGAGACTGCCCCAGGCAGGTTAGGCTGGCAAACCCTGATGTCAGCTATATTAGCTTTTTAGTAAACTCTGACTCAAGGCCATTTTCACCTTAATAATATTCTAAACACTGACTGCCTTAGTCTTTGGTCTCACCCTATCATTCAGCTGATACCTGTGCCCTTTGTAGCATCTGCATAATTGATAATCTACATGACTCACCTCACTGAAGCAAATTTAAGAATGATGCATTTATTCTAAAGTGTTCAACTTTGACCTATCCATGCCTGCATTTCCTTTAAGAGAACACTCACTTGAATTCAGTGGTATATACACACTGACCAGCCACAGAGATAAGAGATTTCATTTTGAGCCCATCTAACCCATAATTTAACTGGAGGAAGTCAAGCATTAAAAAAATATTTCCAGGAGTATAACTACCTTAGACAAGGCTATGAAGTCTTTAATAAATGAGCACCTTATTTTTCCTTTTCTGTTTTCATCCTGACTTGGCTATGTTGTTATTATTTCTTAGTTGAGAATTTCAGTTGAATCAGGTGAGTCAATGTCATTTCCTATGGGGGTGGTAACATGGCTATTTGCCAGATATCATTCATGTCTGTCACAATACCTACCTCTCAGGAGAAAGGCACTCTTTAGACTGAATCTTGGGAACCTGGAATGCCTGGCCTTTGTAAGTACCCGGCTTCTCATGTTACCACACAGGCAGGATTCAAGAGTGCAAGGCCTTGGTATCGGCAAGGCGTAAACACTAAGTGACCATCCACACAGCAGGCAAAAGAATGGTATGCACTCACAGTCAGGATGTTCATGCGGCAGCCAGTGGTGTTTGGTATTCTGGTAGTCAAAGTGTGAGTTACGCTGTTGGCACTGCTGGGCCCTGAAGTCCTCAAAGTGCTTTTGGCATTCTTCTGTGTTACAAAGCTGGTACTCAAAATTAACACCAGGGCAGTCCTGCCCACCATTGATGGGCCTAGAGAAAAGACAACGTTTCAAAGGGTGCCTGGCATCAGCCCAGCAGCTCAGGCCCACAGAAGCAGTAGTGCTGGGCAGAGAGCCAAGTGTCTCAGCTGCTAGCACAGGCTGAATGATGCCAATGTCTGGGGTCTCTCTAAATGTACCCTTCTCTCTGTGCTGAGGGGGAAAGACCCCCACATGCAACCTAACTTAGTCCTCAGTTTGCTTTATGCATGAAAGATGAAAACCATGCAAGTGAACTCAAGAAAATGATATTTCCACCCACATGTGACACATGTGGGTGGAACTCGAAGAAAAGCCGATCCTATCATTCCTTGTCTCTGCTTCCTCCCTGCGTCAAATGCGAAATGGAATGATTTTCCCAATAAGAAAATGGTAAGAATTTGATGGCATGATATTTTAATAGACTAGATGATGGTTTATGGTGAATGTGTAACTCTTACTGCCATGCTTTGGAGTGTGACTGTTACTTTTAAGGCTGCTTGTGAAGACAGTGTGCAGCCATCTGTAGTCTTTATACAAGTCACGCACAGAGCCATCATTCTGCAGGCATGGAGAAAGGGCTGCCTGCAGGTTAAACCCCAGCATATCCAAGCTGAATAACTGCATCACTTTTTCTAGGCTCGCATGAATTTTATCTGGTTGAGCGGATGGATGTCTTTTCTTCCCAGAGTCCCTGCCAGACTGCCCCCATCTTTCTGTATTTCTGCACTGAAGCAGCTGGACAGACCTTCTGGAACTCAGCTAAAGTTACTGGTACTTCCGCCCAATGCCTCTCTGCTTCTTCGTGGACACATCACACTTACAGGACACAAAGTATCTACTCCTTCTGGTCAACTCCCTAATAGTTTCTTACATCAAATTCTTCAAAAAAAAAAAAAGGGCTTCATTTGTATGCCTCTTGCTCATCACAGCCTACTCTCAGCCGCTTTGGCGGTGAGGTAAGCAGTCCTTTTCCTATCCTCTGTTTCGAGAGTGGGATGAAAAAAGAAGAAAACACTACTAACGACAGTGAAACATTGTCTGGTGTATCAAACAGGAATTACAACAGGTGCAACAGGAATTACCGGGTCATACTCACGTGGGATTATTGCACTGGCGTGTCCTAAAACGAACACCAGTTCCACACGTCCTAGAACAGGAGCCAAATTTGGTCCATGACCCCCAGTTGCCATCTTGCTTTTGCTGGTTAGCATTTTTCCACATGCAGTGTCCTTTATAGCACCACTTAGGGAAACGAGAGAAGATAACCGTGAGAGTTGTTAAAGGCGTTATTCAGGAACCGCTTATTGGAAGGTCTTCAACTCTTACCCTCCCTACAGTTAAATACGGATTTAAAGCATCCATAGGCATTTGCTACACGAAGCTTTCCTATCAGAAGGATAACTTAGATCCATCATTTTAAAAATACAACTCAAAAGCTAAGTTTGGGGCTGGTTAAGAGTGCTCTCTGCTCTCTGGCAGATGGCTTGAGTCCTGTTTCCATCACCCACATTGGGTGGCTCACAACCGTCTGTCATTCCAAGTCCAGGGGATCAGATGCCCTTTTCTGGCCTCTGTGGGCACTAGACAGACACTGGGCACTCACTCACATATACATACATGTTACGTACAGGCATCACTAAAAATAAAGCTTTTTTTTTAATGAAGGGAAGATAACATTTACTTGGATACGTTTTGAAATGGTATGTCACAAATGAGTGTTCAGCCTGCCCAGCAGATACCATTCTTGGCTTCACTTCTTGCTGCCTCTATCAGTAGGGGTTTAAATGCTAATATGCCCCCTTTAAAACAAAGGCATGCAAATATGCCTCAACTTCAAAAACAATTAAACTAATTAAGCCTGTATTTGGCTTTCAAAGCACCTTTAGGTTCATAGAATATTAATTTATGAATCTAAGAAATAGATGGGTTAGATAATTTTATTTACCTTTTAGATGACTAAAATCAAGGTATATAAAAATTCATGAATTGTTTAGCGGCCACGTGAGTTTATGAACAAAGAAGGGTTAATACAGCCACAAAGCTACTTGTGAGATTCCTTGATAGTTCCCAGCACTGGGCAGAAACATACTCAGAGGGAATAGATTGTTTTCTTTCCAAAAATTTGAAATGCCTTTTTGTACTCTACAGGCAAAGAAGTTTTTAAAAAATACCTTTATACTAGAGCATAATTATACGTAGAGGAGTTAGATATTAAAATTGATTATAACATAGCTTTTTAATAAACAAAAAGTGATTCCACTCATTATTGCCCTTCTCTTTAGTTGAAAGTGTATTTATTAACTCTTCCCAAAGCAAGACACAATATATAACGTAGTTGGCACAGTGTCTGACAGAATTGCAAGTGCTTGCAATAGCAGGTTTTTATTAGTATGCATACTTCATATAAGAACCGTTCATATATGTTTGAAATCAACCTTTTAAAAAGGTAAAAGTTGCATTAATCTTTTCTGTCAGCACTTGGCCCTATCCACAGTATATTATTTCTAGACTAGTCAAGGCTCTTCAACTTGCATTCTTAGCATGCCTTTGTTTTGGGCTCTTTGCCCTTAAGAGAAGCACACCTTGGCATCCAGCCAATTTCTAAGCATTCAGTCTCAACTACACACTCTGAGATTTAAAACCTTTGGGCATCTTTCCCCGAGGAGTGAGGCCAAATCTCCTGTATAAATTCACATGCCTTTATTTCTGGGCAGCTTTCACAAGGGAAGCCATGCCAGCAAGTAAATCAGACTCCAGTAGCAAGGGCCAGAGATCTGCTGTCCCTACTGCCTTTCCCCTTGGCCACAGAGAGCCAAATGGTCTGGTCCCCCCCAGGCCCAAAAGCATCTAATGTCTGGGCCTGTGAAAGTGACCTTATTCAGTAAAAGATTCCTTGTAAACATGTTTCAGTTAAACAGTTTAAGTTCAGAAGATGATCCCGAGGTATCTAGGTGGGATCAAACCATCATGAAAAGATTCAGAAAGGGACAGAGGGAATATACACCCACTGTCAGAGGGTAGAAGGATATGGCCATGGTGTGGGAGAAAGGTAGCCAGAAACCAGGAGAGGAGAGGAACCAATGGCCACTACAGCCTTGGATGGAGCATGGCCCTGTCTATATGTAGACTTCACTTCTGTATAACTGATTCTTGCCCACAAGAGCTATTACAGAACAAACTTCTAGTGTTTTAAACCATCAACTTTGTGGCAATTTATGGTAGCAGCGATGGAAGCTAGTACCCTATCTTAGTGACTTACCATAAGGAGCCCATGGGTACTACATTCTCCCTAAGGACAACAGACCATCAGGGACCACTATTTGCTAGACCTTTAAAGGTTCCCCCACAGTATGCACTGGAGCTTAATCAGCAGACACACTTACCTTCCCAGAAGCACACTCAGTTCCATCGAGTGGGGGCCCCTTCTTAGTCTTACAGAAGTATGGGTTATCAGGGTGGCTGCACCATAGCTGTTTGCACGGGTCAAAGGTTCGGAACTGGAAGAAAAAGAAGCAAACAATGGGTGACCTTTCAGACAGTGGGACCTTTGCCAACCATATTTTATACTTGTCATGTATACTTCTTCATGCCACAGTATTTGGTGGTGGGGGTGTTTTGATTTTAAGTCGATAGCTAAAGCGGTAACATGTCAAGAAGTAAGCACTGGCATTAGGGTTCCAAGTCTGGATGCTCTGTTCTGAAGTAGCAACGACAAGTGTAAGATGTCCACACTGTGCTAAGTACATTAATTACATCATCCCATTTCATTTCCAAATAAACTGTAAGAGTTTATAAATACATCATCATCCACAATTCAGACACTAAGAAAACTAAGCCAGAGATGTCACAGATTATACTCGAGTTCATGGATTTTGTGTCAGACCTGACAAACTCTGTCTGACATTCATTATCATAGGATCTAACTACTGAAAAGCAGAGACATAAACTAAAACCGCACAAAACAGAGCTCGATTTTATAGCCTAGAATAGTCCTGCACACGAGAAACAGCCGAATGAAGCCTGGCTTCAAACTCATCCTCCTCCTGCCTCAGTCTCACAAGTGCTGTGATTCTAGGCATGCACTCACACACTTTTCACAGTATTCCATTTGAGTTTCTTCTGATATATCAGGGTAATCATTTTCTATAGCCACAAACATAGAATACTAGCCATCATGCTACAGAGAAGCTCAACACCGACTCTGAAGGTAAGAAAAGGAGGGTGAGGAATGGGTAGCAGGTATCTGAGCTGGAGAGCCTTGGGCAACGTGCAGCTAGCTCCCTGTCTTACCAGGTATGAGTAAGTGCCCTGAGAAAGCTACACAGTCTTGGCTTTTCCATCCTAAAGATAAAAGCTTTGCAATCTTTCTGCCACCACTTCAATATATAATATGTATGTAAACATAGACACACACATAAACCACATACACACACATAAACACATACATTCACATACACATATATACACACTAATGTTTGTATCTGTAACAACAGCTGTAATTTTAGAAGAGCAAGGAGAGGTATTCAGGAGGCTTCTGGGAAGAAATGGGAGGAGGCAATGGTGGAATGATATTGTAATCTCAAAAAAAAAAGAAAGAATTATAAACTAAAACCCTTTGTGTATGTGCTCTCTCTCTCCCTCTATGTCCCCCCTCCCTCTCCCTCTCCCTCTCTTTTCTCTTCTCTTCTCTCTCTCTCTCCCCCCCTCCTTTCTTATCTCCCATGAGGATTAATTCGGGCTACGTACCCAAAACATCTAGTTTATCTCCATCAACATAGTAAACACAAGATAACCGTAGATATTTTCACACTTGTACCAGTAAGTTTGCAAAGCCCCCCCATCAGGAACTACACCAACAGGATTCAAGATAAGACAGCTAAGCTAACAGTGGGTCACATACCGCAGTGCACATTTTGTAGCCAACACCAAAATCAAAACGGCATTGCTCATCCATGGAATAATTAATTCCAGGAAGTTCTGGGAGTTTGGGCCAGTCGTGTTCAAAGGGGTCATCAAGGAGACAGTCATAGGAACTGCGGGAGGAAAACAGTTAAGTGCCTTTAAATTCTCAACGGTGAAATCAGATCTTAAAGGGAGAGGACTCTCAGCCCGAATTCTCTGGGGTTTTGTCAGCACATAGGGCAGGTTTCCAGAAATATGGATTTTAAGGATTCGGGTTCTAGTCTACTCATCTTTTATTTCTACTAATTCTGGGGAAGGGAACCAAGCACACCTCTGGGATACAGTGACGCTGCAGCGGCGTTACTCACGTCACCAAGTGACCCTACATGAAGTGTGGCAGTCTTGTACCATAGGACTTTGAGGTATAAAACAGGGTTAAAAGCAGGAACTAGATTAAACACCCCATCTCCATCCTCAGGACAAGTCTGACCACCAGTCACAAGGAATCCACCCCAAGGAAGCCCCATGACAGATAAAATTACACTTAATTTCTAGGCTCATGGCTTAACCAATTATATGACATTGGAGAATCTTTTGGGTCAACACCTCTGAGGTCATGTGTGTAGCCTATGTAGCAGGGCATGACATGCAGCGAGGCACATACTGGATGTATCGTTTCAGTTCCTGACCGCTGCATCTGGACCAGTGGTAGCGATGGAAGGCAGCCTGCACCAGGGGTGCCATGACGCTGCCCATGGCGGTCTCATCCCCACACCGGTTACCTTGCCCGTCATGCTCCATGCCCAACCTAGAACACAAAGGAAATCTCATGGGTAAGAATCACAGATCTATGGCTTGAACTTCCCTTTCTCACAACACATGCTGGGAAAGATATTTTTTCAAGTCAACATGGTTTCCTTGGAGACACCATGGACACTGAAATTGAGAGCAGTCTAATGAAATGCATTTCTTATTCTACAGCCATCAAAGGCACACAGGAGGGTTCAGCTAGACAGAGTTACTCATTGAGTTTCAGCGTATGACCCTTCACTGTTTTAAGCTCCTCACACTTGGCAAAGGATGAGAATGCATACTGGCATTCGCTTTTGCTCAAAGTGTGAACAACAGCGGAAAAGCTGTCAGCAGTGACTTACACATGGCCAGTTTCATGGGCTACTACAAAAGCAGATGAGAAACCATCTTCGTGATTCAGGGTGCAACTTCTCACTGGGTGACACATGCCCGTGACGGGAGCATATCCTGCAGATAATGACAATCGCTTTTATTTTCATTTATATACACGTATAAAAACTCATTATAATTAGTACTGGATCTTTGCCTAGAAACAAAAGAAGAAGCAGTGTCCCTATAAATAGGGGCAACATTACTTCTCTGTTACCAGTAAGCCACATTCTCTTGGGACAGCAAGAAGGGACTGCCTGGGGTTACCATGCTGTTATCATCTCAGCTTGTCTTTCTGTTTCACTAAATGACCCTTCATATCCTGGTTCTAATGGAAGGAGCCAGAAATCCCACCAATTCGGAAAAGAAAACCATCAGTCTTTCTCCACGCTCTCCATCAGAGTTTATTAGATAAATATAACCCGACTTTGGAAGAAAGACTGTCGGCAGGATCCACTCCCGTTCTGAACAGTTAGCGGAAATCACACTGTGTGTTATGGCCTCCCTTCTATACCCCGAATGGACAGCCATTATTTTAAAGACAAGTATAATTTACTATGGTGTTTAAGTGACACTAAACATTGTGGATTCTGCAAAAAGTCACTGGAAGAAACGAGGGGGGGGGGACGTACACTCGGCCTGGTGGATGGTGGAAAGTGGTGTGGCAGTAAGAACATTTGTACAACCTGCTTGACTTGGGATTTCAAGTGAAAAGCCGGGCCCTTAATTTTTTTGTCTACACAGTACTAGTAATACCTTGCATTCCAGCAGGCCCAAAGTCTTGCCTGGTTAAGAAAATTGCATGATCGTGGTGTTCAGCATGGTTGGGGTCAGGTTTTTGTTGCTGGCAAGCCCAGCGGCACACATTCTCCAGGCTCCTGGATGGGTTTCCCCTTTCGATGAGGCTGATGGACTAAATGAAGAGAAGATGTTAAATACACATTTTGTGATTTGGATTTTGATTCAGAAATATTATTTTGGGGATCAACTTTGATTCAGGAATTCTAAAAAGCCATAGAAGACCTTGTGAGGAGGTCACATGCTGCCTGTGGGAAAGTCCACAGACACACGCAGAGCAGTGTTGGAAGTCAGGATTCACTACTCTGCAGGGACTCGAGATTGACAATCATTTGGAGGGGAATTTTTAGAAGTCTAAGATATTTCCTGATTGTATTCAAATTTTAGGTTTTACACATTAAAGACAAATATTGGGAAAAATTCTTACATGAGACTTTTTCTAGAGATATGAAAGTCAAATATCTTAGTTAAAATTTTTGTGTATTCTTTTGGTCCAAAAATAATCTGTATGAAGGAGGAAAGTAAGTTCTTTCAAGATTTGGCAAAACTGGTCAAACTTTATACTGTATGGTGAACAGTCAAATAACATTAGCTTCACCTGGGGGTGGGGAATAGCTTTTTAATCTCATGATAATGACAAGGTGTAGTCTCTTATCTGGTGACTTTAGTGGAAAAAAATACACATACATACACACACATATGTGTATATATATATTGTTTCACATTGCAGTCTGGAGTTAAAAAGTTGAGGGGTAAAAGGTTGAGGAGTAAAAGAGCCCATCCCTTAAAAAACACAGTGTTTATCATTTCTAAAGGGTTTCTAACAGAAAGAGAAATTGAATTTGGAATCCAAAATGAGTTCCTAATTGGGTAAAGGACCCAGAGTTTTGTTAAATTTCAGCAAATGCTATTATCAGTGTTTACATTTTTAATAAACTTAGCGTGGTCTGTTATATGCTAATCATACACTTCACCAAACAAATGATCAGCTGAAGGCTGTTAAGACTTCCAGCTGTGGTTAGCTTGTTCCTTCCTAACAGGACAAAGTACAGCAGGCTTTTGGGAGAAGGTAAAGATCAAGGAGAGCCTCTCTGTAGATGAGGACATGTTGTTAGTAGATGGATAAAGAAACACAAGCTCACAGAGACAGAGATTTGTTTCCCAAATGCACAAGTTCACCAGTGTTTCCTCACCAGGAAGATTAGTGATGGGAAGGATTCATTATTGTAAACATGAACACTGGCAAGGGAGTCAGGCTTCTCAAAGGAAGTTAATTATTTCCAAGGATAGGACCACATCTAATATTGATACACACAGGTTTTCCATTATATGGCAAGAATGGTTACTGTATGCATTTTGATTCAACTTTCTGTTTTCAAAAAGATTAAAACTTCTTTAACTGAAAAAAAAACATGGTGCTTCACTTTTAAACATATTTTAAATACTGTTTTAAATAAAACAAAAGATGTTTCTGTTTTCTTCATGGACATATTCCAAGTGCTTTGAGAATAACTACCATAAAAAACAAGCATTTCACATAGACACAGTGAATTCATATACAGGTCACAAACCTCATGCTAACAGGCAAAGAGCATTTTCTTTTTTCTTAATGGCATCTGTCCATGTTCACTTACTTATTCAGTCACACCTAAAGTCCTGCTAACTGGGTCTCGGATGTAGCTCAGTTCATAGTGTTTGTCTAGTGTGCAAGAGATTCTTAGTGAAATCTCTAGCAGATTATACATTGGGCATGTTAGTACATGCTTATAATCCCAACATTTAGGAGGCAGAGTTAGGAGGATCAGGAGTTGAAGGTCATCTTTGACCTCATAGGGAGTCTGAGGGCAATATGAACTGTATGAGACCTGCCTCTAACAAAAAGTTGCTCTAATTTAACATTCTCTTCTCATTCTTGAAGATTCTCCTCCCCTGCTTTATAACCATGAGTCTACAGAAGATTGAAAGTAGTTTTACCACCCAATCTCTTACTGGCTAACTTAGTCTTAATGTTTACAGACCACACATTTTAAGGTATTTTACCTTTGCATAACCGAGCATAATCATTCGTACCAAGACCACATTGATATGCACTCCAAGGGACTCATCGTGGTAGATTTCATTTACCTGGAGACAAAGGAGATGGTTGCTACAAGAAAGGCAATGCAAAGGATTTCAAGACACATGCAACATTTAAGAGATCAGCTATGCCAGTCACAAGTCCTCTACAGATTCGGCACCTTATATAGTTTTTAAATTTAGCCTAAGGCAATCTTCAAAATGAAGTAGTTTATCTTTTGTTTTGGAGCAACCTTTGGATACATGAATTATTGAGTTTTTCAAAACTACAGAGAAAAAATTAACATAGACATGTTAAGAAAAGATTTATTAACAAATTGTGTGTGCGCGCGCGTGCGTGTATGCCCACGTGCATGCAAAGGTTCACATTTGTGTATGTGCCTACACAAACACAACACTCACCTAAAACAAATTTAAAAAAATATAGCTCTGGTAATTTTCTGTCCTCCTGTGAGTGGCCACAAGACATTGGAAGAAGACAGTCAATAGCAGGTATGCCCACATGCCTTGGTTGAGGAATTTCTACATAGATACTCTGGGGGTCTATCTCTGAGACGGCAAGTATGTAGCTTTCCCAGCATCCTCTAGGACAGAGGAGCTGTGCCAATGCTTTTTTAGAAATACTGTGGGATAGATACCTTTCAGAATATGCATTATTAAGGCTACTGTACAAGTGCTTATTAGAGATGTCAGTTCTGAACTCAACTCTGAAGAGCTCAACTGATTCCCATATCATTATTTCATTTTTAAAGTTAGGCTAAAATCTCTCAGAAATGATTTTGTATACTTTAATAGTACAGATGTTGGAATTAGAGCAATTTTAGGTCGCAGCTCAACTATGCTTCATACAGAAAGGATGATGAAGCCTGTAGACCGTTAGTGACAAGCTAAACCACACAGTGTGTTACTGGCAGACAGGAATCTAAAGCACACTGTAATTATATCTTCTGATTAAGCTACTGCAAAGTGAGTGCAAAGAAACTCTGTCTAACTTGGCAAATGCTAGCAGGAATGACAAAGGCAGCGTTACCTGGCTAGATTCCAGTTACGAGTTATTCCCCAGAACAAGGGCTCAAACTTCTAACAGAAACTAAGAGAGAGATGAAAACTAACCACAATTTTGCTTGAGATCCAGGAGGTTTGGATGGCAGGCTTAGAAAATCTAAAAGCTGCTGAGAAGAGTATAAAGCCAGAAAATACAGAACATTCAATAATCATTGAATAAAACTCATGCATCAGGGTACTCTGGCTTGCCACGTTAGACTTGCCACACCTACCAAGAAACAGGCCAAGAAATCTCTAGTTAGATGTTTCAAGACTGTAGCATGACTGCATGGAATAATTTCAACACTATAGACCTTAAATTGATGGATGGCATACTATGTATTCAGATTGTACACAGCATTTACAAAGCTACCAAAGATGGGTGTAAAAGGTCAATCTAAGGTAGAAAATAATAAAAAAGATAAAGTATATTCTAACAAGAAAGGCTTTATGGTACTTTTATGTGGAAAATGCATATATATGCATATTCATTCATTAGAATGATCCAGCTAAGTTAAAAAAAAAAAACTACTCTGTGATGAACCCTTGTATTGCCCAGGAGTACAGGCAGGTGACCCATGGTCTGGTTGGCTCACTATAGGCTAAAGGACACCCAAAGTATTGAGCTCACTGTGTACTGACATATAAGGGAACTGGTCAACAAAACATTCAAAAAAGTAACAGAGACCAAAGAGCCCAAAAAAATGTGTCATATACAGAATGAGTTGGGAGATGCCGTGATTAAAGACACCAGACATTAAATCTCTCAGATCACATTGCTTCAAAATCCCTCAATGCCTAGCAACTTGAGGAAAGCAAGGAACAGCCTAAGGTGAGTAGCTAGTGATGCCACTGGTGACCATGGTGGAGTCCCAGCCTGAACTGCTACCAGGGGTCACCTCTGAGTTAGTGGCCTACAGCAGCAGGGGTCTGTTACCACCAAAGGCCAGGATGGCACCCCTGGTCTGGGCTACTGCCCTGGGGACATGTTGATGTCTGAAAGCTGTGTAAAACTTGCCCCAGCCTTCACCTGAGCATCATGGGAGAGCTGGCCCTGGAGGCATGAGAGCAATCTCCCCTGCAGTGGTGTCGATGATAGTGAGCTATCTTCCTCCTGCCTCTCCCTTCACCACCTTGCCCCTCACCATCTACAGCACTGGGCAGACTGGGTCCTACACCCTGCCTGAGCAGCACAATATCTCTGACTCTGACAGTGGAGGAGATAGGGCAAGATAGAATGAGGATGAGAGCATGGGAGAGCTGGCCCCACCACTTGTCTGCAGTAGTATGGTGACATGGGTGAGGGAGAAATGTCCCCCATCTAACTCCTTGCCATCTATAGCAGGCAAGAGAGCTGGCTCTGGGATCATCAGAGTGGGAGAGCTGGCCCTGCCACTCATCTTGGTAGCACAGTAGAGCTGTCGCTGGGTATGGGGGTTGCAGGTGAGCTGGCCCAAGGATTTGATGCTCTCCTCCATTCCCTTGTCCCTCAGCATCTATAGCAGGCTGAAGAGCCAGCTCCCTGGATCACAAGAGTAGAAGTACTGTCCCTGTCTCTTACTGGCTACAACATTTGGGAGAATGGGCCCTGCACCTCACCTGGGCAGAGCGTAGAGCTGGCCCTGGTTTTAGGGATTGCTGTTGAGTCTGCCCTGAGGGTTTGAAAGTGGGAGAGCCAGAGGGATGGGCAGCTCACATACCTCTCAGGCACAGATCCAAGGCTTTGAATTGGCCTACCCCATTAATGAACTGCTGGAGAGCACGAAGAAGCCAGGTCCTACAGATCCAAAACTATAGGATCTCCATGACACAGGGAAACAACAGGATATCTGAGAGGAGTTCCAGGAGCCAGAGGCCTTGTACCAGACCAACAAGTCATTTCAATGAACATTTGCAGGCAAAGGATTATGGGCAAAAAGATATACTGTAGGACATACTGTGACACAATGAGACTTTTTTTTCTATGTTGGGGTGGGGCCCTGTGAGGTGCAAAGCCCTGGATCTTACCCAGCATTCTTCTCAAGGATCAAGAAAGTTGACTCCTATATACAGTTCACTTTTAATATATGCTTAGTAATATGTCAGCTTTCCACCTCCTCATGCCTGTCAGTGCTAAGGTACAGTGTTGTCACACCGAGACACACACAGGACAAGAACAACTGGAGGAAGAATGAGCAAGGCTCTGTGGGGGTCATATGTTCAAAGTCCTGGATTCTGGTTCCAGCTTTCCCACAACAAGCTAAGGGACTTTAGAATGGTTACCTAACCACTCTGGACCTCAAGTTTCTTGGTGAAAAATTGTAACCAGAGTTGTACTGCTTGTCTCAAAGACTGGTTGTTCGAATCAAGCAAGACGGCACACCTCTATCCTCTACCAAACGCCAAATCCTTTCCATACTCAACTAATTGTATATGGGGAGGTTTTATGAAAACCTATGCTCACAGTCCATCTTTTCTCAAAAAAAAAAAAAAAAGCAAATGTCCCATTGGACTTGTAAGAGAATTTTAAGAGGCTTTAATTTGAATTTGATACATGTTAATCAAGTGGAAGGTGAAATTCATAATTATCAAGGAAATTTCTGGAAAATCTCATTGCCACGCAGTTTGTCTCAGAGGTGGTAGAGATCTGTCAGCAGATGGCACTGTGCACTCTTGGGATAAGAGAAGGACCAGTTGTCTGCTCCCTACACCTCCAAAACACCTACATCCCCAGCTGGCTTGTGGGCCTCCCCATGTTTACCCACAAATACACACCTCCCACTAAGCTAAACAGAAGTTTCAAAATAGCATGAGAAAAATCTTGGTTTGAATGACTACTTATTCGAATCCTAAAAGCAAAGCAAAAATATTGGGAAGCTCTTATTTTGTGTGTGTGTGTGTCATCTGTTTATAGTAGTCCATAAGAGGCCTGAAGGCTCACCCTCGTGAGCTTCTTATCTTTACCATGCAATAAACACAGTATAGAAAGAACTAAGAGTGTTTCACACTGAATTCCCAACTTCACCCAATCAGAGGGGACTAAAATAATGTTTGTAAAGACAATAGGTTTACAACTTTTAGTGACAAAGAAAGCGTATGTCCCCAAGTAAAAGCAGCACCATCAGGATCCACTTGAAACACTTAACACCTTTCTAGATGTGAGACATTGTTGTATATATGTCAGCCTGGATGAAATCAAATAATCCTTGAGACACTTACAGATATCACCTTTACTTTACAGCTAAGAAAACTGAGACCCAGAGTTGTTAATTTTCTGAATGCCCACAATCACAGTGCAGGCTAAGGGTGTCAATCTGGGCACTTTGTTTCCCCATTCAACAGATTTAAACATTTTACTACACCTCCAAACACATAAATCATGGCATGGTAGGACAGATTAGAGTAGCAGCAATTCAGTAACTCAACATTCATTTGTTTTGGTTACCTTTTTCCAGCTGAATTTTAAAGAAAGGGGAAGATAGATTTATTACAAATAATAATTTCTTTTTTTCATCACAACAATGATGTACTAAAAGTACTGGAAAGATAAAGGCCAGGAAAGGTGAGCAAGAAAAAAAAGGGTGGGGTGTATAGTCAGTGTTGGGCATAAGAAAAGCACTAAGTATAGATATTGCTATAAGTCATGCATTTGACAGATGTAACGCTGATCAAAATGTCACCCATAGTGCCAACCTACTGGGCTCTGGACATGTTCAATGAGGAGTCAGGGTTGAGCCCAGAGTCCTCATTAAATGACCTGAAAGAAAGGGTAAACAGAATATTAATTCAATTTTCAGATGGCCTTGGCTTTGATGAAGTTGCCAATGATATAAAGAGGGCAAAAAAGGCAGAAATCCAACCAAGTATCTCTTTCCTTGAAAAAAAAATTTCTTCCAGGTTTGTTCCCGGTCAGAACAATTTCTCCAGGGCATTCCCCTGGCAGGACAGCCTGACCTTTGTCTGACTAGCTGATGAACAGCTTTGTCTGGCTTCAACAAAGAGACACTCATTTTTCTTCCAGGTGAATTGGGTCTTGAGAGGCAGTGTGGTGGAATGATTAGGAACATGGACCATGTCACCTACCTGTCTAGCTAGGGTTTTAGCTATGTGACCCTGGGCATGTCATTGCATCATCTGTGCCTCAGTTTCCACATTGGTAAAAATGAATTGCAAGAGTTATTGAAAGGAATATGTGAGTCCATATGTGGACAGTGATTAAGATGATGCTTGGCTTTCATAAATGTAAAAAAAAAGAAAGAAAGAAAGAAAAAACCTGTTAGGATTAATTACTGCCATTTGCTCAGAGAAGCAGATAAATAGTACAGCTAGGTGAATTTTTAAAGAGACCTTTGGATGTCAAGACAGACAGGGTACTTCTAGCCAGACATAAAAGAATTCTGAATTGATCTATGAAAAATTATCATTCTCCACAATTGTGTCTCATGGATCTAAACATGCCAAACAAACACACACCCCACTTTTCTTCTACAGTCCATCTCTGGGGCATCCTGATACTTAGAATAGACAGGTGCCTCTCAACCAAGTTCATTTTGTTTTTCTCTCAACTCCAACCTAACATTACTAGAAGTTATAATACTATGCAAGACTGTAATTGTCTATAATACTCTCTTCAGACTTTGATAAGTGCCCTAATATCCAAGAGGTGGGGAAGTGAACAGTAAATGAGTTTGAATTTGTTCTGACCAGACATGTATTCTAATGGCAGAAACACAGGCTCAAAGCATGGAAAATATACTTGTGAGAAGAAATGAACAACGTTGTGGCTGAGGGATGGTGACAGATGGCTTATGTATAAAGCATGAGTCTCTGGGTTTGAGTTCTGGTATTAAAGAAAGATGGAGGGGCAAGTTCATGAAGATAAAAACAGGTGCTCAGATGGAAAACAGTTGAGGAAGGAGATAAAGAAGAGGAAGCATTCCTAGTCATCCCACTGCAACCAGAATTTGCTTCTAAAGCCCACACCAAAGAAATCACTAATCATCTTTAAAACCTGTTACAGCTCCTTACTAGCAAGAAAATTCCCATGCCTTAGAATGATACATCCATTTTCCTGAAGTTAGCCTCGGCTTCCTACCCAGTCTCTCATACCCTGTCTCTCTGTAATACCCCACCACTCAACACAGACAAACCTACAGTGGTTGTACTGGAAAGTTTTGTGTCAACTTGATACAAGCTACAGCCATCATAGAGGAAAGAGCCTCAGTTGAGGAAACACCTTTATGTGATCCAGCTGTAAGGCATTTTCCAATAGGACCAGTAGGAGGAAGGCCCAGTCCATGGTGGGTGGGCCATCCCTGGGCTGGTGGTCCTGGGTTCTATAAGAAAACAGGCTGTGCAAGCCATGTGAAACAGCCAGTACGCAATACTCCTCCATGGCCTCTGTGTCAGCACCTGCTTGAGTTTACATCCTGACTTCCTCCAATGACAGGCTATGATCTAGAAGTGTAAACCCAATAAACCATTTCCTCCCCAATTTGATTTTTGGTCATGGTGTTTTTGTTGCAACAATAGAAACCCTAAGTAAAACAGTGGTTCTCAAATCACCATGAGCTAGTACTCATGCAGTACCTTATAACAAGTTGGTTTCCCTCCTTTCAATACCCAATGTATTCTTTGATATCCAGCTCAAATAGCATATCCTTTCTGAATACTTCATAGATCACATAAATCACTGGTATTATTAGCCAAACCTCATTTACATAATATTTGTGGTGGATCTTCCAAATGAAAAAAAACTATCATATTTTATTACCATTATTTGATTTTACCTGGTACAATTAGCAAGATACGGGAAGGGGCTAGATTTTTATTAGTTTTTGTTGTTGTTGTTGTTGCTGTTGCTGTTGTTGTTGTTTCCTAGGGCTTTTAATAGGATTGAGGTCTCAAGAGAGACTACAAATGTTGGGTAAATTAAAGCCTAGCACACGATTATGAATTTCATCACACGAAATGGATTTTACATTCTGATCCAGAAATGAAAATTATTGCATGACACATTAAGGCCACCTGAACACATATCCCCAGATAAATCTGACTTGCATTTATCCTCAATGATTTCATAAACATTATCTAAGAGCAAGACGTTGTCATTAAGTACAGCAATAACATTCATGTGCTAAAACTCCCTCATTGTGTTTGTAAGCATCTGGGTATGGGAGAGAGGCATCTTTTTAATATGCTGAATAGGGAAGATGCTGCCATTATTTTTCTGTTGTTTCCACTCATGAACAGCCAGTTTCAAGAGACAGAACAATGAATGTTCCCTTAGTTAAGATTTACTGAAAGTACAAGGTTGTTATAGGGGTGTTTTGTCTTTCATTGTATTACTGGGTCAGCCCATGTGTGGTGTGTGTGTGTGTGTGTGTGTGTGTGTGTGCACATCCATGTGCACATAAATGTTAAAAACCAGTGTTTCTTCTAGTAATCCCACCTTATTTTCTAAGGTCCATCTCACTGGACCTGCATTTTAGCAATGGGCTAGACTGGGTAGTCAATTAGCTCCCAGGACCACTCTGCCTTTGACTTCAAATTCTGGGATTACAGGCTGCACTGCTTCTCCTGCCTTCTTAAAACAATGTTTTATTATAAGATCTATTATACTTTTATTTTATATGTTTTCGAAAGGAAGCTTTCAACATTCCACATATGAAGCTTAAAAACATACAGTAAGTGTATTCAAGGAATAAACAACCTATCAGAAAACTCTCCTCAAAAAATTAAAGCAAGTTGTACCAAGGAGGAAATAATTTGCAAGAGTCATAGGATCTGTTAGTTGATCCTGGTTGTGATAAATGAAACGACTCTAGAAAAGAGCAAACTATAGATGAAAAGGAAAGGATGTTATTTTATATAACAAAGTAAAAAGGGATGGGAGAGGATTATACCCATTACCACTTCAACCACAAACCGGATTTCGGGAGCCAACGTATCAACAGCAACACCAACAAAACCTTTCCATCCCTACAGTGAAGAGGTTGCATTATTAAGCCTGCCATGTCATTTCAAACATAAACACCTAGGAATTTTAGTTTTTCTTGTGAACTACAAGCATCTTGAGGACACAGGATTTTGTATCAGTGTTTCAATGAAGGTTGAACGCTTACATTTACTTTTATACAAGTAACATTAGCTTGATAGTCTGTGCAGTCGTTTCTATATATGTGGAGTGGTTTGAATGGGAATACCCTGCATAGGCTCGGATG
Source organism: Grammomys surdaster (assembly GCF_004785775.1). Taxonomy (NCBI): domain Eukaryota; kingdom Metazoa; phylum Chordata; class Mammalia; order Rodentia; family Muridae; genus Grammomys; species Grammomys surdaster. The sequence goes on from NW_021620751.1 coordinate 2,334,803, forward strand.
TTTGAATATTTAGTTCCCCATTGGTTGTAATGTTTGAGGAGCTAGTGTGGACTGGGTGCGGCTTTGAGGACTCCCAGCCTTAGCCCACTTCCAGTCCACTTCCTAGGCTTTGTGTGTACTCTGGAGCTGTGATCACTCAACTTTCTGTCTCCCAGCTGTTATGGACTTTCTTCCTGGAACCATTGGCCAAAATAAATTCTTCCATGATTTGCTTTTGATCACAGTGCTTTATCATGGTCCTGGAAAAGTCACTTAAATCTTCATAGCAACCACCAGTGATCGAGCATATTAACTTTCCTTTTGGATTATTACTCTAAACAATTTGGATACATTCCTTTTCACAGATCTGGGAGTCTTGTAAGTATTTGAGCAGAAAGGCATTGAAGAGGCAAAGACAGTGGACCAGGAGAAAGCAATGTCTAAAAATATTATCACCAAACATGAGCCTCAACTTGCAAAAAAAAGACTCAGATGTGAGGTGATGGATGGTGCCAGAGACTCAGATGTGAGGTGATGGATGGTGCACACATGTATAGAGACCAAGAAAAACTCTACCTTCCAAATGGATGGAAATCCATAATTTTATATTCTTTTAATTAGTTCCTTCTTAATAACTGTATAAAAACTTCACAGGTTCAAATAAAGTAAAACAATATGATTCTATAAGCCCAGGTGGCACTCCCTGCACACCTGTCTTTCACCCACGGAAATTTGTCTTTCTGTCATAGCCTTCCTAGCTCCCTCTTCTTAACCTGCTATGAACAGGAGTCTCAATACCCCACTACATGAGACCATGCAGAAGGCTTTATGTGACTTCATGGAAAATGGAAAACTTAGTAAACAAAAAGCAAACTCAAGGATGCTACTTTTCTGGTCCAAGCTTTTAATTTAAAGACTTCCATATATATTCACACTTTACCATTTTATTCTAAATTAAAATTCCCCTTTCCACATTCATCTGCAATCATTGATAACTGACTATATAGGCAATCTTCCTATGCAAAGGATTTGTTCTTGTCTTCCCTCATCCTTGCATCTTTCCTACCTTCATTAAGATTAGCAGAGCATTGGAAATACTCTGTGGAAAGTTTTACAACAAAAAACTTTCTAAGGGCAATGTCTAGCCATTGCTATGTCTCCTCTCAGTGTTATGTGAATGCTACAGCAGGAAATATATCTCAGACATGCATCTGTCAACTTTTTCAATCTATTTTAAAAACAAGTCACAATTTCCCTCAACTTGGAATAGCCAACTCTACAGAAGCACCCTCTGAGAGATTATTGAAGACTTCCACATTATAACAGTGGGCATATGTCATGAATCACACACTAACTTTGAGATCTCTTTAAAAACCACATATTAGTCATTGTGGATTATTTGCTTATCTTTCCTAACTTGAATGCATTCATAAAATCTTTCCAGTTGAACTAATAATTGCTAATTTTTCTCTGTGTGTAGCTAACATAATAGAATCAGTTTGCTTACAATCTCTAGAATTTTAAACCATCAGTCCTAACAATATAGGAGCAGGAAATAAATTTGTTCTAAACTAAATTTCCATGTTTTTCTCTTTTATTCCATTCTGTTGTTTCTGCCTCTATGCATCCCCTTCTCAAATATCTCTTCATGCATCATAGAATTTAGTGGTCTTGCTTATCTGTCCAAATGTCCCACCAAGGAGCCATCAGAATTCTTATGCTAAGATCTCATCTGTGCTCTGTGGTCTATTGTGGAATTTGTACATGCTCCTTGACATAGCATTTAAGGACACATAATTCAACCAACTTACCATAAATAGGATTGTTTCCCTCTCTACTCCAGGAAGTTCTGCAAGTTAGAACTTAAGGGAAGGCTTATGAATTCAAATATCATCACTTGATGCTACTGTACTGACCATGTGCTTGCTCAGTCTCTAAACAGTACACCTTCAGAACCTCACAGAGTTGGAGAATATGTGTAATATTATGAACAAAAATATATTTCATAAGCTTAAGTACTGGTGTACATAAAATAATTATTAATAAAATTTAGAATTTTATCTCTAACATATATCTTGATAGTTGTATGAAATATACTATACATGAAAAAAAAAGTGAATAGTATATAGTGCCACAGAAATAAAGCCAAACATCAAAAAACAGAAGGAGAGAAGAGATTTTGACAACAAGTTTACAAGATCAATATGCCATGTGTTATGGAATGACATGGGCTAGAATGCATGAAAGGGAAGGGAGCTAACACCCCTGTTATCTCTCAGAAGTTGGTGGCTTGGATGCACTGTTGCTGGTTATTTCTCAGCAATTGCTCTGTGCCAGTTACAAAGATTAAAAGGACATCAATTAGAAATGATTCTAACATTGGCTCATAAAAGAAAAATAAAGTACACATCACTTGAAAGGCCCATTAGCAATTGCTAAACCAGGAGCTATATGCTTTGGAAGTATGTTACCTTCTATCTAGAATTTTCAAACTAGTGCATTTGTTTGAAAGTTCTTATACATCTTTGAAAATCTGCTATCATATCAGGTACAGAACGATACTGGGAAGAATTATTTTACTGTCCAGAGCACACACTGAGGCAAGCTGACAGTCTACAGAGTATTATTGTTCCCCAAAATGAAAATCAAAATCATTATATAATTCCTTCCAATATGGCTTCTAACACACGTGATTTTCACTTGGTAACAAAAAGAAACCAGTAGATTGATCAAAAGGAACTTGTACTTCGTGTTTCCTTTAACTGTAATCTTATACTTAAGAGTTATAGATCAGAATTTGAATTAAACATTGTTATGCTCAGGCTTTGGGTGAGGTTCTTATATCAGTGCCCAGAGGATACTAACAAAGCAAGAAGGATGATCAAAATGACCAAAAGTCTCAAAATGGAGTAATTACTTACAATGTTCATCAGGGTGAGGAGGTAGTTTTGGACATGCTCTTTGCCATGGAAACGGACCACAGAGTCATCTACTCCCAGAAGCACCTCGATGTTGTAATCATTCTCTCCCGCGTGTCTGCGGCGACGCATTGTCTCATTCAGCTGCTGGCCAATGTTGCTGTAAACTGTACCTAGATCATCAAGGCCTTCCAGATCCATTTCTAGTAAGAGACAAAAGGAACCCAGGCATTTTAGTTTCCCCAATGGGTCTTCAAGTACTCCTAAAAATATTTCTTTTCAGGGAGCTTTTATTATAATCCAAAATCATTAACATATTGCTTTCAGTTTGCTTAGTAAGTAATAGGCACATATATATGCTTAGAATAACTCCCTATATATTCAACACTCACTGTTTTATACAATAGTATTATTATACTATTGTTCAGGAAGGTGGACCCCTGTGCCAGATTGCACAGTCATGAAGATAAACATCAGTCTTTTCCTAATTGCATCCTAGAACAGGGGGGAAATCATCAGGCATCAGGAGCACATGACGGAGGCCAGTTATAATGGTTACCATGTTAACCCTGCATAATCCATGATCCTCTAATCATGGGGTATAAAATTTATACTATATAAACTTAAGTCACCTTCCCAGCAGTCTTAATTTAAAAATAAACTTGTGTCATATCAACACAACTATGTTTTATGATAACTATTACTGGTCATGTTGTCAGAGTGGCACATTTGATGTATTACTTTACTATGTTGGCTTAGGGTTGAAGGGAAGGTTGCTAGGGGAAAAGTGAGCAGACATATGGGGAACAACACTCACTAATACTATAGTTCTCCACATTTGGCTGGCCTCTCATCCAACAGCAGGTAAAATCCGTTGTTAGACGTCTGAATTTGTGAGACAGTAAAGTAAGGAACCAATCAAAAATGACTAATAGATTAAAATACAATTGTAGGCACAATTTACGTTTATTTGCATCAAAGAACTATTTTAGTATGTCATATATAGATACAAACACACAGAGAGGTGCAGGGAAGGAATGTGGCAGATAGTCTTTGGGTTTCACAACCTAAATTCTCCATATTTAGTTAAAAATATTTTGGTGATTTAAAACATGAAATACATTGGACACTAATATCATTCAACTACTGGCATTAAAAAACAACCCTGAAGGTAGGTTCATTTCCATTTCAAGTCTATAAAACCCAGAAAGGAATTTATTCTATAAAGTGCCTTGATGTTAAACAAGCTTAAGAGAACCAAGTCTGACTCATACTTTATATAGAGGTTCATTGAATGCTGTGTTGAGACCTATGAGCCATCCGAATTAGAGTCTTGACATTAATGAATAGGCATTTTCCTCCCTGCCTTTGTGGTCTTAGTGAAGTTGCAGGAAAGGATGTCTCTTGGCTAAGAAGGCTGCTGACCAAACTTTAACCACATGGGATTAGAGGAATGGAAATGCATACCCTACTCACACCTCCTCAACCCCTCACAAATATAGAGAAACACCCATCCCTGGCCAACATGTATAGACACAAGCTAGACTTATGACTACTTGGTTTAAAAGATATACTGTACTTCATTTTGACCCAAGCCCAGTTCCTAAGTCATAAGCTGGGTGGGAATTTTCTCCTCATTGAGAACTCACTGGCTCCGCTGTGTAAAAATAGCTCTCGCCATCATCCACATCAAACAAAAAGCTCCCCTCAAAAGTTGCTTTTCAAGAGCTGCAAACCTATACTGAGGGCTGGAAAGGACACCTGTGCAGAGCTTCAGTATTCAACCTCAAGTCTCTCCACACACTTGAGAGTGAGAGAGTTGGGATACCTAGTCTACAGATCGGACACTGATGGATTAGCTGTCCATTCTAAAAATGTCCTGTTTGGCAGAGTTGTCAGAGGCCACATTCAATGGAAATACGCTACCAGTGTTGTATCATTAAGCCAGATGAATGAACAGAGGTGTGGGTTGATTGCGGAGAAACAGTTCATTTTGCTCTGATACCTCCAGTCTGGCTTTTGCATTTTCCATAAATAAATGAAAATGGAGGAGACATTTATGGTACAAAATTTATGGTACAAAATATATGGTACAAAAAGATAACATGAGGAAAAAAAGAAACAAACCCTTTAAAACCAAGGAATTTTTTTGCCCATCTTTTACTCTGTGCTGTGCAATCTTATTTCCCATGATTCTGAATATGGATAGGGTCAAACATTAGGACAACTTCAGGCAGTTTTTGCTTATACACATCATAATTCTAGTCATCTCTGGGGCCATGAAGTATATCTATTCATAATTACTTTGCCTTAATATGTTACTTTTAAATGTAATATCCCGGTGACTATTAGCATAGATATTTTTCCCCTAAGACAGGATCTCACTGTGTTCTCTAGGCTAGACTTGAACTTGCAGTTCTGACCCCTGGGAAACTAAGAAGAAGGTGTGTGCCACCACAACCAACTATCTTCAAATCTTGATAATGACCCATCCATCTATAGTTTTATATAAGATGACAAACCTCCTTGACCCTCATCTATTTCATTTACGTAATGAAATAATCCTTATACTCAGGACTGATGATGCCTCCGCTGATAGGAATGCTTGTTGTGTAAGCTCGAAGACCTGACTCACATCTCAGCATCCACGTGTTAAAAACTAGGCATGACTTCCTACAAGCCTGTTATCTTAGTGCTCTGGGTATGTATGAGGAGGGAATAGGAAGCTAGACTGCTAGAATAGCTCCAGGTCTAGAGAGATTCTGTTGCAACAGAATGACAGAGCAATACACAGAAGGAACCCAGACTTCCAGTCTAAGCTCTAAGTTCATATAGAAGTTCTGCCTCAAAGAAATAGGTTAAGTGACATAACAAGACACTTGACATTCTTCCATGGTCTCTGGATGTACACAAAAGCACCACCTCCCCACAGCACACATGCACTATTCAAATCTATTCCATCCGAGCTCCCTGTAAATATACGCTGTCTCGTATGTGGCTGCTAGATTTGAATCTCTAACTTTGTGTACTCAACTTAAGAGTTCCTGTAGAGGCCAGAAATCTATAAAGAGCCCACTAGGAAGGGGACACCCTAGATGTGACAGTAAAATATAAGTAATATGAATGTAGAGATAGAGATGAGGTGGAAAGGTACAAGCAAAGAAGGGGTGGTAGTGTATGGGAAATAAGGTGAGGAGAAGAGTTAATCAAACTGAAGGGGTTACAGAAAACCCATATAGAAATATACTATCTTGTAAGCAATTTACAACATGTAACTTATGGAAAAATTTATAAAGAAAATCTCTTGTATGGGTGGATAACGCTCCTCCTAGAAGCTATGGATCATTAAACAAAAACCATAGTACCAGGTTTGTGATAACTACTTGTGAGTTATTGATTAGGAATACCGTAAAACCCCAAACAATACAGACTCTTGCCATTATTTTTGGTTGACCAGCAAAACTGAAGGATAAGATCTTATTGTTACAGACACTACACATCTTGGTTGCATGATATGCAAATTGAGTGGGAACTGATCTGGAAGCCTCCCCACTGCAGGCTAGATTTCACTGTGCTAGAAAGTGCTATGTAGGCTTCTGGTAGAGAAAAGGCACCAATGAGCTTACCTAGTTATGAAGCATACGAAGTATAATACCGATCTCCCAGGAAAGTTGTATGTACTTGTACAACAGTGGCACAACTCTTATAGCGGAAACCATTTACTCTGTGCTTGAATATAAGGGCTGTGCTCCTTGCCATGTAAACGCAGTCAAAAACCCATTGATGAGGAGGTCTTGGGTCTTGGAGGAGGTAACTTAGTACCACTGTTCAGCTAAATTGATACGACACCAAACTACCTTCTAAATATTATGTTTATACCCATAGACAAACACTAGTCTCAGCATTACTCACATAAGCTTCTCTTTGCAACGAGCAACAGTGAATTCAGAGACATATGATTGGTCAAGTTGCTGAAAATAAGAGACGGTTAAGTGCTTAGGCCTCATTTATGCCATCCTCGCTGAGCCTCGGGAAACATTATGGAAGAGTGAGTGGAAAGAATTTAAGATCTGGAAAACGGAATGAAAGGCTATGGATGCTACTTCTGGACACAATATAGCCAGTACAATCACAATTTCACAGTAGCTGCGGTTGCCTGCATAAGACTGAGCACATACATGACGCGTCACTGTTGATAGAACAAATGGCCAATTTTTAGTATGCTAGACAGAGAATAATGGCTCTAGTTACTTCATATGAAATTATTTATGCCACAGTGCCTAAGGCTCTGTTTATTTCATATTTAGAATTTAGTGTTCATCTTAATCATGTATTGGAGTAGACTTTCAGGCTGGATGTAGCTAATATAAATAGGACCCCCTAAATTTATTTTTGTTAGAGCTGAGGTATAGGAAGTAGTATTCATATAGTAAATGTGAGTGTGAGGGCAGCTGAAGCTACCCTGAACAGTAAAACTGATGAGGTTAATGGTCAAAAATGTTCCACAACAAGGGGCTTCACATCAACGATGTGTTCTCGGAACATCAAATGATATATTTCTTTCTCTTTTGGAAAAAATTGATTTTTACTTTTTGGGGAGCAGTAAATTTTTAGAATTTATCTTGACATACATTAATGAATATATTAATATATTAAACACATTTTGATTGCCAATTTTTGTTCACCCACTAGTTTGCTGTTGGCAATATATTATTTTTAAAAAGCATAACTACTTTTCTCTGTAGTTGTTGGAATGAATTTTGAGGCAACATATAATTGAACAATTCAATCATAACATGTTCAGCGATTTTTCATGTTAAATGAAGTGTTTTTCGCTGCTGAAGTACAATTTTGAACATACTAAATATGGTATAACTTATGTTATAACTTATGTTACTACTCACTCTGAAGACTTGATCTTACACGATTTTCAAGAAGGAATTCACATATGTCTAATCATACTCACAGGAAATCAAAGTGTGCTTATTAGTCAACTTGATTCTCTTCTCAGAAGTCCCTTTTGCCTGAAAGGAGTCAGAGCTAAAGTTGGAAAGGTGTATGTTTTGACTGAGTTCTGTATCATACAGATAGCTTCAGGGTCAAGACAAGCGCCATCTTGTGTTTGAGACAGTGACAGGATCCTGTGCTCAGTATCTAGCTGCTTGTTACACAGAGCAGAATGCCCATTCTTCTATCTGAGACAGAAACAAGCTCAGCTCAGCATTTCCGTCTGAATTGTGATTAAGGGATACATATTACTTAAGATATGATGAAGAAACTTTAATAGAAGCATTGCTCACAGATTGGCGACTTACACAGAAGGCCCATAGGCTTTCTCAAACGCTTTCCAAATGAATGTGATTAGACTCTGTAGCTGTTCTCCTGGGTTTCCACACAGCATTCCTTTCTGCTACAGAAACATGGTATCAGGAACTTGAAGAGGAGCCTCAGAATAAAGGCAGGTACCAAGGCTGGCAGTGTGGTTACAGAGAAGGAATACAGTCATTTTAAGCATGTAGTGTTCCATAAGAACCCAGAACAACTCAAGATTAAACTAATAAAAGAGAAACAACCATTTTATCATGTTTAGGGCATTATCCTGATTGCCTTTTTTTTAAAAAAAAAATATTCATCAGAGTCTAATCCTAACACAATTAACACCGACTCCTTGTAATTGTTGCCTACATTTCTCCTATACCATTTACTCTGTGGGAATGGGAGTTACATTTCATTCACATAATGTGAATGGTAAAAAATGTCTAAATAAATAAATAACCTAAGTAAATCACACTACATTTCCTTAGGTTGACATCAAGAAATGAGAACGAAACATACGGTTTTGCAGTAATAAGAAACACAGAGTGACTCTAAATAGAAATTTGGCATTCCTGATGAATGGAACACTGTGTTGGAAATGAAGTCACTAGAATATCACAAGCTGCTTTTCCAACAGTAAGTATAGAGCCCAAAACCAGAGCCAAAAATAGATGCAAAATCCAACATATGTCATCACCTGCTAACATCAGAATCGGAAGGAAGTCACCTTCATCATGTGAAGACATTAGTATTAGCATATACTGATCTTTCCACAAACATCTTGTTTTTCATAGATAAAGTGTCATTTCCAACAAGATATAGTGCTATTGTACCAAGATATAGATACTACTGTAAAATGCTGTCACCAGCAGGGAAACTGCACAATGATGGTTCAAAACCGGTATCTAGGCCAACTTATGATATCAACTCTAAAGTTGCATAAAAGAAGTTCTGCTTTAAAAATATACGGTTTCCATTTAGTGAATATGACCAAGGTCCCCCAAAGTTTTAACTATATACCGTATGTGTTTGCATTTGTTTCACCGCTACTACCCACCTTCAAGGTATAATGTACAGCACCTTTAAGTAGAGATTCTCTCTGTGAAGTGGCAAATACAATAATGCTTGCATGCTTTGGTTTTTATACTCACTTAGCAAACAGAAACATCAAAAGTCACTTCAATATCCAAACCATAAACTGACTTTTAATGAAAAACCATTGCATGTCAGATTTTTTTTCAGCTATCATTAATCTTGAAGTCCCACTTTACTTGAAACATTGTATGCAGTATGTGATTCTATTAGCTGTATGGCAAAGAGGTCAAGAAGAAGGGGGGGGGTCCTAGGGAATTCCATCAATATCAAGGACCTAGGTCTTTCCATGTTCTAATATCCTGTACTATTTATTTATAAACTTCCTTGCCAGGTTAATTCCCTTTTAGAAGAGTGTCATCAATTCTAGAATCAGAGTCAAGTCTAGCAGACTGCTCCTCCTTATGTTTCTTGGAGCAGGTAAGAAGGTTGATCAGAAGTTTGGGGCATAGTTAACTGATTCAATGGCCAGAATCCAACTACACACAGTTAAAACCACCCCTGGTTGATAAGAATAGATGCTTCAGTCCGTCTCTGGAAAAGGAAAAATATAAATCCAGCCTTGTGCCTGGGGCTGGGCTTCTCTGTAGCATATGCTTAGACATGGGAGGCACAATATTCAAGAAACAGGCCGGGGCAGTGGGCCTAACAGGTAATCCACTTTGTCAGTTTTCTTTTCAGAACCTGTGCTTCCTTTATCTTCTCCTGGTTCTCTTATTCACAGTTTGCATTTGTACACTGTATGTGTAATTTCATGTACTGTGGCCCGTTTACCTAGATCTAGTTTTGCATTCCTTAGCCTCCTCAGTAGCCTCAGAAAGCCAGTCTTCAGTGGTGAGTACTTGTAGGTTTTTATCACTGTGTCTTATTCATCCGGGTGGCTGCCTGTCGGGAGCCACATTCGACATTGCGAAATGGCGCCGGCTCTTTGAGAGAGCTGTGATTGAATGTGCGCCTGCGCAGGACGCCAGCTTCCCGCTCCCCGGTTCTCGTCAGAGCCAAGTTGAGTGTGCGCATGCGCAAGGCGAGAAAACTAGTATGTTAATTAGGCGTCACTTAAAGAGCCAATGAAAACTAGTATGTTAATTAGGCGTCACTTAAGGAGCCAATGAGCATGCGGCACGTTCTCCCAGGGCTCTATATAAGCCGTGGGTTCTGGGGCTCGGGGTCCTTCGCCTCAATACCATCTAAGAGAGCTGTAACACTACCATCTAAAAGAGCTGTAACAGTAAACTGCTGTCAGAAGAATCCTGAGTGTGGCGTCCTCCTTATCGGCGAGGCGGCGCGTCACAGCTGCCATCTCTATGTATTCTAAATTCCATGCATATGAAATGCATTGTCACCTTAAACATCCCAAACCTCCTCCCTTGAGTTCCCCAGCATTCCTTATAAAGGTATTGCAAGATCAATAATAGCTTTACATCTGCCCTTATATCACAAGGGACATAGTTCATACTAAAAATATATTCATTATTTTTTTCTGAGATCCAACATAAAATGAAAACAGCATACTGTTATTTGCTAATCTGGAAACTCGAGGTGTGAGGACACTTTCTCTAAGTAATGCATCTGGTCGCACAGACTGACTCAGCCTTCCTCACTGGAACCCTCTAGGACTCCTCAGTTTAATGAACTGATAAGCAACTCCCTCATTTCCTTGTTTTACTTTTGTGAGTCCCTGACACTTGAAATGAACACGGCCTCCATGAAGTCTTTTGTTATTCTTCCTCATACAATCACCAATAATATTCTTTCCTTTTCCAATATTCTTTAGAAAATTATTATTAGGTTCCAGTCCTTTGAAAGGGATTCTACATTCTGTTTTACCTTAGAAATTGATTATTTTCCCTGTATTTTAGAGACTTCATTATCAATAATCACTACTGTTGTGAATATATGCTATATATTAATACATATCATTACTAAAATCTTAAGGTTAGATTACTTTTCAAAGGCAGCACAATTTATGATCTTCATATTTTACTATTTTTATATATTTCATAGCACCCCAACATTTCCCTTCCTGTTCACTACATTCTGTTTTTACATATTCATGGCTTCTGTAGATGAGTTCTACTAAATCCAGGCGGCGATGACAGACAGAGGAAGAGGTAATCACACCCAACTTACTTTTACACTCTGATCATCCTACACTGCTACAAATTTTTGAAAAATCCCAACTGTATAGAGGAGAGAGGGGATTGCCTTTCACAGCTGTCAGTTCCAAAGCTCACATCATGATAACCTCTTCTGTCTCCTCATTGAGAATCAGAGAGTCCCTCTACCTCAAACATCCCCAGATAGTCCTCAAGTGTCATATAGATTATGTTCTCTAAGTGTGTAGAGAATGATTAACACATGTTTACAAAGTAACCATAACCAAACTATTAAATATTAACATTTCTGCTTATTCTTTGAGATAAATATATATGTAAGGAACCCCCAGCCCTTTCTCTATATCACTTTTCTGAGCACCAGTAGTCTACCAGTAGACTGGCCAAATGTCTTCCTTCATAGAACCTGTACTACAGTGGTAAGATGAATGACATACAGCAAGAACTTTTTTTAAAAGTATGAAGAGAACAAGAGGGGCAAAGTAACAGGTGTGTGGTTTCATATAAGGTTTTCCAAAGAATGGAGGGAATAGGCAGAGACCTCACAAAGTGTAGGAATAGGTCATGTGGATATCTATACTATATTTGCATGCCTACTTGGATGGGTGTGGTCTGTCTCCAACATGTTTGTGTGTTGGAAGCCTGGCTCTTAACTGTGATATTAAAAAGTTTGAAATCTTTAAGAAGTGGGGCCCAGTAGGAGTTTACTGAAGCCATGGGCCTGAGGTAGGACTGTGAGAACCGGGCTGCTCTATGACTTCCTGTCTCAGGATGTCATCTCTTGGTCTCTACAACAATCATCTACCATGACATGATGCATAGTAGGAACCCTTGCCATAATAGCTGATACATATGCCATACCCTTAAAACGCCAAAACTGTGGGCTAAGTAAACTTCATTTATGAGAAGCTTGCCTTGAGTATTCTGAAGTAACAAAAATCTAAGTGATACAATAAGTATGCTAATATCTATCTTACAGACCTTTTCTAGAAAGTGATTACAAAATCTAAATAAGAATAGATTCAAGCATGTAGTGAGTGAATTCAAGCAAGTCAAGAATTGCTTCATAAAAGACTTAATGTACAGGACACAGGAGTATGTTAAACTTCTGTTCCTATGATTATGCTATAAAGGTACCAATAATCAGAACAGAAACATAATCCAGGGACACTGTTTCAACCTGAGCCTCTAAGACCAGAAAGCTGCTAGGAATGCTGACTCTAATTTGAAGTGCTCCTGCTGGTTTTGAAGAGAAGCCCAAAGGATAAGAGACAGGCTAATGGTGGACCTTAGTTGTCAGTAATTGGCCAGGAAACAGACATCCCAGGCCTACAAAAATGAGGACCAAAATTCTGCCAACATCTTCAATCCTATAAGAATATTATTAACTCATGCCTCCAGATCAGAGATGAAGGCAGACCTATAAATCCAGCTACTAGGGAAGCTGAGGCAGAAAGGACACACAAAAATACAAAGCTTAGGCAAGCTACAGGTTGAGTTCAAAGCCAATCTGTGAAATTTAATGAGAGCTTGTCTCAAAATAAAAAGTAAGAAAAAAAGACTGGAGATACAGCTCATTGGTAAAGGTCTGACCTTTAGTAACATACGCACGTATGCTGAGTCTACTTGGCTATGTGTTGATTTTGGTTTTGTGATGAGCTAATCATAGAACTAGTTTAGGACATAGGATGTCTGACCTATAGAACCAAAAAAGCTGGTATTGTCTTAAGCCTGTAAAGTCTGTGACAACTGACTTCACAGAGGTAGCACTGTAAGAGAATTGAACGGGCTATAAATGAGCTCCCAGTTCAGCAGTGATACCTGCCAATGTGTGATTTGGGGAAAGCTGTATAATCCAAGAAAGAAAACAAGAGAGGACATGGGGGAGGGGGAAGAGAGTAATTGTTTTACTTTGTTTTTGTTGTTGTTTTGTTTGTTTGTTTTTTTAAATAACTTATATGCTTTGCAAAAACTAATTGGAATTTAGCCTAATAGGTTTTTTAATGTTTTGAGGTTTTCTTGCTAATTTTAACCTTCCTGTCAGTTCTAGGCTGGTTTCAGAAAAACTGTATTTTGTCATCATGATGGCTTGCATTTTTCTGCTTCTTTACATACCTGGTTATTATTTATTAAGAGAGGGAACATTGTAAATTTTATCTTTCTGGCTACTGGATATATTTGTCTTTCTATAAATACTCTTGAGCTTCCCCTTGGATGCAGTTAAATGACATGAAAACAGTTTGTTCCTTTTGGGTGTTGTGTGTAAGATTTACTAGGCAGGGCCTGAGTAGCATCTAGCTAGAGGCAATGCCTGCTACTGAGGCATGCCCCTTCTGGGTATCCCCCAGTGCTGTGTGAATCAGAAGACACAGTCTAACCCGCATGGAAGCATGTACTGTTACCGCTACTCCATTTGGGTAGAGATTTTTTTAGTTTTGCCTGTTTTTCCATGTGTATGCACCAACTGAGACTCAGCTGTAGAAGAGCAAGGTCCTGTAGAGATCTGTAGAATTCTAACTCTGTGTACAGCCATCTTCACTCTTCCATGATTTCACTCGGTCATATGACTCTCAGTTCTGACTTCTCAGTGCTGGAATTCTTTCAGACTCTACCTGCATTTTCACTCCCTAAGGTTTAGACTGGGAACCCTCTGAACAGTAAGTCTGGGTTTTTCTGAAGCACCCCCTAGCCCCAGTCCTTTCAACCCTCATCTCTTGGGGACATTCCTAGTCACTGTTTGATATCCACTATTGTGCGAATTGTTTCTTTGTATGATTTATCCATTTCTGGTTGTTGCAAGCAGGAAGATATGGTACCTTGTGTAATTTCATCTTGGCCAGGACTAGAAGTCCATTGGATTTGGCTTTGCTATCAGTGTATGGTGGCTTAGGGGAACTGGTCTTCGCTGTGTCATTAACATGGCTTAGAATTTACAACCATCATTTCCCAAGTGACTGCATACAAACATCTATTTGGATCTGTGGAAGTCAGATACCAATGGAATGCTCACCGTAAGCCCTGCCAATATTCTTATAGTAAAAACCTTGTTTCTCCAGACATGAAATATTCTTGAGCATGGGGTGACAGTGACAACCTGGCTCAGGAACCAGAGAGGTTAAGGTTGAGTGACCCTTGGTGAACCTCAAAGATTGATATTCACTATCCTCATAATCGAATGGGAATTTTGTGGTTGATTAAAGACTATCTGAGCCAAAGGGTATTGTAAAAGTGCTTAGAGAAAAACCACTTCCAAGAGTTGGGGGTAGGGTAACATGCTTAGTGGTGGCACAGCACAAACAGAAGCCATTCAACAAATGTCAACTATTACAAACACAGATATCACTCTACTCTAAAGAATGTGATATTTGAGATATCTACTGACTATGCTTGGCTCTGAGCTTTTTAAAGAACCAGGCTTCTAAAATCCTATTCAGATGATAGAAAATGAAGGTGAGTTTTTAACGATTGCTACGAAGAAGATGAAGACAGGAACTGGAGATGTTCTGGTTCACTGCGGGCCCTCTCTCAAAATCAACAAGAGCAATGAGCAACTCGGAAGCAATTTTCCATTAATAAGATTTGAACAATGATTCACGACATGAGTAGGTCCTCCTTTTATAATTTAAAAGATTTCTGACATTTTCTTTACTTTCAAATCTTTACTTTTAGGAATTTTATAAGTGAGTAAAATATTTACACTGTTGCAAACCTTTTCCTCCTCCAACCGCTTCAATATTCCAACTCTCTATCAAATCTATGAGCCCCTTTTTAATTAGTACTGCTGTGCATACACACACACACACACACACACACACACACACACACCACTCACCCCTTTCCTCCCTTCTTCTCGGCCCATTTCCCTTTGTTCTTCTGTACATGTGTTTCGGGTTGACTGCTTGGGACTGGATAACTCAGGGAACTAGTCCCTGGAGAAAACCCATTCTCTTGGGCTCCTAGCTTAGTTCCCCGAAGAGTGGATCCTGAGGGGAGGAGAGAAGCACTAGCAGCGCTTTATTACTCTTGGACAACATCGTGAGGGAAAGTTGTCAGAGGCATCATCTCTTTCTCCCATTCTCTGAGTTTTGCAGCAATAACAGCACATGGGTGGGCCAATTTGCTCTCTCCTTCTGGGCAGCAGTCCTAGATCCAAAGACTAGAAGCTACTCCTCCAATCCTTCCAAAAATGTAATGTGCATTTAATTCTTTACATTAAATCCTTTCATGCTTAAAATAGCTAGTGTGGTTTGAATTTCCTGGAACAGAATCTTGACATATATATGGTAAGTTATTTAACAAAACTGGCTCTCAAATGCACGTCCATGCAATAAGAGGTTTGGGTTTCTCAGTAGCAAGATCCTCCGACCTTTGGAATTCTGTTTTTATAAGTCTTCACTTTTACAGAGTTTCTGGGAACCTCTAGTCTCTCCTGCTGCATCCTTCAGGGATATCTATAATTTGGCTAGCAGTTCTAGTCTCTATAATACTGAACACTTACTATGTGACAGATGCGAACAAGTAACATTTTATATATTGTCAGTTATCTCAAGCACTTGCTCAGACTGTCCATAAAGAGCATATATTTTGTCTGATCTGCAGTTTAATAAATTCCACTCCCCACCTGTGGAAACCCCACCCCACCCCTATCAATTTGGGATCTAGTCAGTGGAGCTGCTTCTGCACAGACCTAAAGCAAATCATGACTTCACTTCCCTTCTTGCCTTCCTGGTCTATATTGCATCCTGGTTCATCCTGCTTCCTGGTCTCTCTTGCTTCTTAATCTATCTTGCTTCCTGGTCCATCCTGCCTCCTGGTTCATCTTGCTTCCTGGTCCATCCTGTTTCCTGGTCTATCTTGCCTTCTTCAGCAGGATGGATCTTCTCACATCATTTTACTCATGCAGACATTCAATTTTATATTTCATCCCTCTCTGCTTTCCACAGATGCTTTGGGGCTTTCCTTTCTTGTAAGATGCTGTTCTCTTCGCCCATTAGCTGAGAACCATCCAAGGCCTTTCACATTTTAGAAAGTATCTTATACAAATTGTTCAGTAATAAGAGTTAATGTCCTTTGTATCCTGAGTTAAAGGACACCAGCTGCTACAATGGTCTTCTAGTGTTGTTTTAAAGACTTTATCTCACATCATTAACCCCTCAACAATCTTCCTGTGTATTTCCAGGTACTAAAAACAAATAGCCCTGAGGTAATTTTTAAAATGTTTGATTTGTCGTATCAATGCCCAACTCCAGAAACTCTTTAGGTACATTGTTTTGAGACTTGATATCATACCAGTATTTCTAAATCCAGTAATATATTCTACGTGCTAAAAACTGCGACTCTTTCATTTTTTGGCCTTCTATAACCATCCTAGGTTTGCCTGCTTAAAGCATATTCTTTATATGCTACTCCAAAAACTTTTAATAATGAATTCCTTTATCAATAAGCATAAGCCTTTTGGAGTTGGCCAAAAATTTAACCACATAACTATATTCTGTATTACCTATTACTCACTAGTTTTATGATTTCTTTAGAATCATTAATCTGTTTTCATCACCACCATCATCTTCACCGCTACGACATCCACCAAATGCACCATCATCACCATTATTGTCATCACCATCACCACCATCATCACCACCATCATCACCACCACCATCACCACCACCATCACCATTACTTGATTTTATCACAGTTGTTTGCCTGAACAAAATGGTATCTCAAAAAAAATCATTAAAAACAATTCAAAGTTTTCTCCATTATAATTCCCCCTCATGTCTTATCATCAGTCCTAGAACACATACAACTAAAGTTTGTAAAGCAAAAACTTTTGCCCAAAAAATTTTCAAGGAAACATTCATACTCTGTGTATAGGAACACAAATAGGGAGAAGTTGGTGAAAGCTATCTGATATCACATACATGTTGAATGAACACATGAACACAAACACACACACACACACACACACATCCAAATCCTAGCATAATGAGGTAAAAGATTTCCAGGTCCTTCCAGGACTAAGGTGCTATTGGCCATAAATAATAGCTGGGAGAGGGACAATCATTGTTTATTGAAAATGTAGCCAGTGGTAAGGTTTCCTATGCTCCACTTGATGGTCCCTACCCATGCACACATGAGCAACAAACACAATTTAACAAAATGCATTTACTTTTAAGAAAAAATTGGTTTGATGTTTTCTTTGTGTTCAAAGATCAAAAGGATGATCTGGAAAGCCCAGACACAGATCAATGAGCAAGAAAGTTGTATGTTAAATAGGTAAGTAAATGTAACAGAGAAAGGGAAAGTATACTGTTTAATAAACTCCAAGGGAAAATGGATTACTTAGTAGAAATAATTATATAGAAGCTTTATATGAAATATTATGACAAAGTACATGATCCAAAGTCTAAAAAGAAAAAAATAAGAACCAGAAGAAGAACATGTGTGAATCCTTCAGTCAGGACTCTCAAAGCACAGGGACAAATGTGATACCTGTGGTATTTGGTGAAATTAGTAGTTTCCATAAAGTAATTAATACAGAGAAAGTTTGGCAGAGAGAGTAATGGTGATGACCTTGAAAAGAATAAAACAAAGACTTCAAAAATCTGTAATACATAAAAAACACATTAAATAAAAGAGGAAAAGGAAAGTTACGTAAACTCTTTAAAAATGATTGTAAGCTGTCCAGGCTGGAACTAGAAACATGAAGAACAAGGAGGAATTTGGACTTTTCAATGAATGGGAATGTAAATAAACATCAGAAAATATTATATAAGATATAACAAGTATTAATAAATATTAATTATGTAAAATATAAATACTAAAATATAAATACATTGGATAAATAATACTAAAACAAAAAAGAATGATTGGATACTGTTTAAAAGAATATGTGCCACTTTCAGGAATCTTTTTAAAAATAATAGCACTATCCAAATGTGATGATGTATGCCTTTAATCACAGAGCTGAGAAGCTTAGGCCAGTGGTCCTCTTACGTTTGAGTCAATCCTCATCTACCTAGTAAGTTCCAGGCCAGGAAGGGCTCCTAATATCCCTAAATTATACTCTTTATATTGTACTCTGAATTTGTTTTTGTCCCTATTATAAAAAATGCTGAGAAACTTTCACACCTATTTGAACTGGCAGAGAGCCAAGGTCTTGTCATGTGAGTGGTCTATCCAGTAAAATGTACTTGAAGAACTTTATTCTTAAGGAGTAAAGAAACCAAGTGCAGTAATATTGTCTCTTAGCACTTATGAGTAAAGTGGCTCCAGCAACAGTATCTCCCAGATACAATCTTGTAATTAATTAAAAGAAGATACACACAGCTGTGTGATCAGCAAGGCAAGTATGTTATCTATCAGCCAGAGCAGTAGTCAAATGTATCCAGAACGAATGGAAAACCACTTACATGTATTACCTGTGTTTCTGGCAAGTAGTTTATTTGTATGTGATAACCTCTTGTAAGAAACTTTTCCTAGACTTCTACAACCAAAATATCTTTCATGTTTCCACAGTCTTTAAATACATTATATATTCATATGGATTATAGTATTATTTACTACCATTTCTTTTGGCTACATTGGGAGCTCCCTAAAGGAAAGGGGCATGCATTGTCTATGAGGGTCACTGAAGGCATTTGTGGAAGCTGTATAGTGCATAAGAAAGTCATACCAAAAGAACTACTATAGAGACTGGAGACATGGGTGAAGTGCTTGCCTTGGAAGTCCCAATATTCAAGTTTAATCTGTAGATGTGTTAAAGACTGACCACTTGCATTGGATAGCCAATCAGGTTATCCATTCAGCCAATCAAGTTATCATTCTAAAGAAAGCTGATTCTTCCTCTCTTACAGGTCACTGATTACAATTATTCTATAGACTAGAGACCAAGCCTTCAAAACAGAGAAAGGGGTTTGAAGGGCACTTAGATGCAAACTATAGGTCACATCAAAAACTTAAATTGTACTATAACGAGCATAATGTGTACGTGGTAATATTTGCATAAACACTAAGTAGACAGTAAAGGAGCATTGATGTGTGCAGCTAATTGAAGATAGACAGAATGGAATGAAAACCCCAGAATAACTCAAAAGAATGTGAGAGGACTGAAAGAGAGGAATATAAAACAATATCAGCAGGAAGACAGGAAGGTGGGAGATAAAGTACTGAACATTTTACTATTATATGTGTTGAAGAACCTTCCCAAAAGGCATGTTTAAGTCCTAGGTCCCAGTATCTGGGAACATAACCTCATTTGGAAATAATAGTATTGTATATATAATCAATCTAAAGACATCGTATGATAGCATCCCAAACAATACGTCCTTTAAAAACGCAGAAACATGGAGCAGACACACGGAGAATACCATGTGGTCTTACAGACTGCATTGAGGCATCTGCAAAGTGAGGACAGAGTATTGCTGGCAAGCCGCAGCATCCTGGAGAGAGAAGTAGAAGAACATATATAGGCTGGACCAAGATCCCCAGCACATAAGTAGCAGATATGCAGCTCACTTTCTATGTGGGTCCCCCAACAACTATGAGTGTAGGCTCTCTCTTAAAGCTGTAGCCTAACTGTGGTGTCCATTCCCTAACAGGGCTGCCTTGTCTGGGCTCAATGGGAAAAGATTCACCTAATCCTGCAGAGACTTGGGCCACGGTGGGGATACCTAGGAGTGGGGTGCGTACCCTCTCAAACAAGGAAAGGAGAGGGTATGGCAAAGGGTCTCTGTGAGAGTGTAACTGGGAGGGGAGGACTAGAAGGGGACAGTGTTTGGGATGTAAATAGCTAAATAAAGTAACTATAAAAAGATGTACCAAGCAAACATTAAATAAAGCAGATATGGCTACAGAAATATGAGATCATAGCTTGTGTAGTAGTGTATATGTTTAATCCTCACACATGGGAGGCAGATCTGTGTGAATTTAAATTTTGTCGACCAACTTGGTCTACAAAGGAAGTTTCAAGAAAAGGAAGGAAGGGATAGAGGGAGGGAGGGTAGGAGGGAGGGAGAGAGGGAGGGAGGGAGGGAGGGAGGGAGGAAGAGAGGGAGGAAGAGAGGGAGGAAGGAAAGGAAGGAAGGAAGGAAGGAAGGAAGGAAGGAAGGAAGGAAGGAAGGAAGGAGAGATCTGCCAGATATTAAGTCAAGACACATTATTTTTTTTAAATGTGGATACTAGTAACACGGCACTCAATTAGACCGGGAAAATGTGGAAGTCCTAAAATCTCATGTAACTAATTATATAGCTACACAATATGTAAATGAAAAACTGATATAATTAAAATGAGGAAACAGACTCTGCAATTATACTGGGAAATTTGAACTAATACCAAAGGGAAAAATCCTCTTTAAAAATCAGAGTATGTCAAGATAATACAAACAATACAATTAAAAAGTGTCCTGGTATCTGCGCAGTGTTGGTGCCTGACTTTAATTCTAGTACTTGGGAGGCAGAGGCAGGTGGATCTCTGAGTTTGAGGCCATCTTAGTCTATAGAGTAAGTTCCAGGACAGCCAGAGCCAGAGCTGCAGGAAGGAACCCTAAAAAAGCCAAAAATGAAAAAAGAAAAAAGAAAAGGTCTCCTGGTAATAAATACCCTGCATGCAATGATGACAAAACCTCACATTCTTCTCAAGTGACCACTGAATGTTTGCCTCTTATTAGATCACAATGTTTTATGGTAGGCCATGATGTAAGTCTGAACAAATTTGGGAGGTTATTTCATGCCCTCCTACCAAGTAGGATGATGGAAAAATCAAATGCAAAAGGACAATTTGAAAACCTTCATGCAAGATACAGAGAAACTAAGCACCACAGCCATAAAAAAAAAAAAAATGTGTAAAGAAATCAGGGACAGGGGAATGACTCAAACATTTAAAATGTATTGGAATGAATGTTAGCATATTAACATTTGTGGAATGCATGTACAGGTGTATTTAGAGAGTAAAAATTGTAAGTTTGAATGTCTACGTTAGAAAACGAAGAAACAGTATCCACCAACTTCTATTTATCTCAAGAAGAAAGACAAGAAAAGAAAGCCATGAACTAGAAAAATAAGAATCTGTGGAAAGACTGATATGAAGCCTAATTAGAGAAAGGTAGTTAGAAAATGGTAGAAGGAGTCTTGTTACTCATAAAGAGCTGGAAGCAAGTTTCTTAATTCAGAGGCTACATGAAAACATTTGTCAACGTTTTAAAATTTGCCACAAATTAACAAGTTTCTTTTAAAAGGCTGCTCCCTGAAATGACAAACTGAAAATCTGTGTAGGAGGCATTTGGAGTTCCAACTAAAAATCTTTCCAGAATGCAATATAAGTGCAACTATGACAATTAAGAAATGAATTTAGTATAGAAAATAGACAGAAAGTCAATATAAATATTGTCCTGTGCTCTAGGAACAATACCTTAAAGATAGACTTTATAATAACTTCAAAACTAGATAGGCACAAGTAGACCTAACACAAGTTATACAACAGTAGCATATATTTAAGTAGGTTGTATCTACACACATCAAAATCTATTACAAAAGTCAAATAGTTAAAACGGTCCCTCACTGATACAAAGACTGAAAAGAGGCACATAGAATGACCCCAGCACAGGCAAGGCAACAACGCCATAGCAAAATAATTAGCTTTCAGTCAGATGGCCTGGATCATTTGACTATCTCCCACCAAATACAAACATGAATAGAGGATAGATCACTTGTAACTCTAAACATGGAGGAAACACAGACACACATTTAATTAAAGACACAAGTTATGACTTAAGATAGCACAACATTTTAAAAGGCCATGGAAAGTATAACTGCTAAAGGAATCATATAATTTCTTTATAATACCTGGTTACCTAGAGGCATTGAAAGAAACGAAATGAAAGACACCAAGTGAGAAATTATACAGATGCCTGAAAAAGTATTCATGTGTGAATGAAGAATTCCTGTTCTACAATCCAGCAACAAGATAGTCATTTCAGGGTGAACTTGAGTGAGTCTAGAATAGGCAATGCACTGAAATCGTTACACAAAAATATAAGATGCTCAACTTCAATGGTGATTTAAGAAATACTACCCAAAATCCATCACAGTACCACTACACACTCACTAACTGAGCAGTAGCAACAACAGGCAAAATATCAGTAAATATCAGGAGACACTTTAGCAATAAAACATTTTGATAATGCTACTCTAAAGACTGGATGCATCCCCTCAAGATCAATTCTGTCATAGATTATTTCTTATAGATTTTAATCAACATATAATTACATTACTTTCCTCCTTCACTTTCTTCCCTATAGTTCCTCTCAAGCCCCCTTTCTTTCCACTTCTTCAATGTGTCCCTGAACTTTTACATTAATAGCCTTTTTTACTTTGATTATTATTGGGGTGTATGTGTATGCATGTGTGTGTGCACATACAAGTGTCCATCTGGAGAAATGTAGAAAATGCATCCCACTTCATGGCTCTGTTGTCTGTGTGTCTATGGTTCCAGTGATAACTCCGTGCATTGGATAAACACATATGGGCCCATTTCTAGGAGAGGCTAACTCCTCTCTCCACAGTCGTTAGTTGCCCATTACTCTTTCCTGACATGGATTTTCACATGTGGACAGAGACTTGGCTGAAAATGCATGTGTTACCCAAAATGAGGATGAAACTATTCATAGCAGCCTGATTAATAAAAGTGAAACACAGCAGTCTTTGACAATAAAGTAGATATGAGGATGTTCCATATCCATGTACTAGATGGCTAATTGGAAATAGGATGAATGAACCCTCTACAAGTGTGAATTTCACAGAGATAACTTCAAGTGATCAAGGCTGGACAAGATCTGCATGACACACGATTCTATTCATTTAACACTGAAAAGCATCCCAATCTGTCTTACTGTATTTAAGGTTATAAACAGTGGTTAAGGAAATATGAGGGCCATTAACAATGTCTTAAGTCTTGACTAGGGTGGAGACACTAGAAAAATATGAAGCTGTGTGAGGAATTTTTGCAGACTGCTGAATATCTGCCCAGTAAAATGAGTAATGTCCTAGGATAAAGATATGGCCCATTTCTTCACTTCCCAGATAGTGTGTGGAATAAAGAATCTGAAAGCAAAGTTGTCAAAGCATAGTCAGGCATGAAGTAACACACACATCCTTCCAAGCACTCGGGAGGCAGAGGCAGGAGAATGACTAAAAGCTGAAGCCAACCAGATCTATAGTGCAAATTCCAGGCTAGACAAGACCACATTCAAGACCTTGGCTCAAAAGGCTAAAACCATGTTTCTGTTTTTTTGCCAAAGTTTGTGGTTACTTGAACAGTATAAAGGAAAAGTGTACACTTTCCATGTTGTTCTATCATGTTTCTCATCTTAACTATAAAAACATGTTTTTATTTAATAAAAAAGAAATCCAAGTGCCAACCTATATGCCGTGGAGTGTGTTTGGAAATTGATCCCTAGTTCTGCTGGTACAGGATCCCCTATTATTATCTTCTTGCTATGTTTGGAATCATGCAAGCCAAGAGTCATTTTTAGAATTGAGCAGCTAACTCAGAAGCAAAGAAAGCCAATTACAAGGGATTGTCTCATTCAGAACTACAGCAGAATTATTACACATGCGAATTATTTTTTTAAAAAAAAATTGAACAGTTTTATATGGCAGAAAGAAGAAGGAGGCTATAAATAGAAGCAAGTAAAAGATGTCACTAATTATTAACTAGGCAATATGAAAATAAACCCTTCCATAAATAGATTTTTATATTTTTTCCTTACACTAAACTTTCTTCCACTTCTGTTTCTTCCATCCCATCCACACTGGCGGATTATTTATTGCTATTTCAGTTATATATTTCAAGGGAATGAGGTGACTGATTGTATTTTTGCATAGTTCCTTGGTTTAAAATTCCTTGGTGAAAAGAATTTATTTTTAACCATGGAACTTGTTACTATGACATCGAAAGAAATGACAACAGAAATGGATGGTGAGGGAGCAAGCACTCCTAACACCTTAGATTGAATTGACAAACCATGAATGACCTCAGTCTTCCTGCCTCAGTCACAAGCAATCATACTCTGAGATAAGGAAGGCCTTTCTACAGCACCACAGAAACCACACCCAACCTCTCTTGTTTGGACTTTCCATGATTCTGGTCCGAAATGCCTCCCATATCTCGCCAGTGACTACAGCAAAGATGCAACTGTTCTTTCTCAGTGTTAGCTCTGAACTCTTGGCCTTACAATGTTTCTTCCCTCTATGCTTCTTGTTGATCTCCATCTTCCGGCTACCCATTTTATTACCAGTTTCTCTGCACTGTTTCCAGAATCATCTCACCCTTAAGACTTTATGCACGGCACTGTTCCCTTCCTCTCAACTATGACTCAGGCAACTGGCCTCTGGCAGTCCTAAGTATGGATTCAACTTCATCTCTGTGAGACAATGAATTGGCCTGGTGTGCCTGATTCTACCACAAGGAATGGCCACAGGTGGTTAAAGCATTTCTGGAGGTTGCAGTTCATTCAGTTCAATGGCTATTTCCTGATTGCCTACTATGTGCCTAGCCCTCTACCAGATTCAAGAAAGCAAATGATGAGTAAAACAGAGGGGCTCCTGGCCCTTCAAGAGCTTAGATTTCAATGAAAAAAGCCAGAGCCTAAGCAAGCAACTACACTGATACAAGATTATGGACTATGATGGCTCCTGGGATGGGGAAGTCCACGCTTCCCTGACAGTATAAAATGGTTGGCCTGACCCAGTTTGTTGGACCAGGAAAGGTTTCCAAAAAAGAAGATTGTTCATCTAGATTCTAAAGAATGGACATCCATCAGGCAGCATATGCACAGCAGCAGAAAAATTTGTGTGCATGAAGGGGAGGTTCTCCATATTACAGAATTATCAGATCATTAGGCAAGGAACTGGAATGGAGAAAACTTTGAGCTTTTGATAGTGTAAAAAAAATTAAATTGTACTCTAGTGCAGGAATTATATCTTTTCAAAGAAGAAAAGTTATTACCAAATCTTGAATTTGAGTCTCTCTCATATCTCCAAAAAAGAAAGGGGACCAAGAATTATGATTACAGCATTATGTGGCTTAAGTTTATGTAAGAAAATATAGATGATACAAAGGAAAAAACATACAACTTATGTGGGGAGAAAGAGGGACGAGACCTAACACCATAAAACAGAAATACGACACAGAAAAGAGAGGAGAAAACAGAGATACAACACAGAAAAAAGTAGAAAAGAGTTAAGACAAATACCAAAGAAGACTACCTAACAAACTCAACTTGAATTTCCAGTCCCCAGGTACCAATGTAGCAACTATGATGTAGTAAGTCAAATGTCAGAAATAATTATGTGGCATGTTATACTAAATGCTATATCCTGAGTAACATAAAATATAAAAATGCCTTGTTCATAATACTGAAGGCCACATAGTATAATATCCAGGTCCCAGCAGGCTGGGACTAGTGAGGGCTCACTCCTCATGAATGACACCTCTGTGCCCTCACATGAAGGGAGCATGTGTGCACTGGTCCTTTTATAAGAGAACTAATCTTACTCATGGAAGGTACAGAGTTCTTGATCTAATAATCACTGTCCAAAGACCATAACCCCAAATAAGATCTCATTTATAAAAATCCCTATGAAATGTCCACACTAAATCCAGATAGCTTCCTATGAAACCGTCATGAACAAATGGCGTTCTTAATAAAATTCCCTTTCATTTTCATAGGAAATGGCAATGTTCCCCAACAGCAAGCACAGAGCACTGGCATAATGAAGGAAGCATTTAGCAAATTCAGCACCTTGAAATTTAACAGTTTCAATTCAATTATAAAATGTGCTAGGGAGACTTGTGGGCTCTTTGTTTCAATTACATATAAAGGTCAACCAGTTAGGTCAGAACAAAAAAGCACAGAGTTTGAGGAAATACTCCCCTTAGATATGGAAACAAACTGAAAAGAAACATAAGCTACTCACCCGTTAATATACCATGAAGTACAATAAGAAGCCACCTATCGTAAAGAGCATTGAGCAAAGCACAGCCAACTTAAAAGACATGGAAGGCCATGGTCACCCTTCTGCAAGTTTTGGATGGCAATCAAATCCAGAGAAATATGGTGCTAATGCAAAAGCAGTGCATAATATTATAAAGTAAAACAAGAAACTGAGAACGAATCTAGAACTGTGACATATCCTGTGTGCAACAGGCTAGTACTAAAGGTAGGACAATACAAAATATGGTATATGTTGACATTCCGCTCAAATATACTATTAATCAGAATTGTAGTTAGTAGTAGAGTAGACACTAAATGACTTCAACAAACCTTTCAACCAATTAAGTAATGGAAGCCCTTTTAGAAAGGGACCAGTCCAACAAGCAGGTGCTAAGTGGGAGTAGGCAGAAGCACTAGAGGGAGTAAGTATATGGCTATTCTTTTGCTTTGATCTGGGAAGAAGTTTGTATTTCCACAAGAAGATCCATTTGAATGAAACTGAGCAGCGGTAAGCCTTATTTATCATAATTTCAAAATGTCTTGTGTTGATAGCATTTAAAGTTTATCCCTTACATAGTATTATGCTACACTTTTATAAAGGATGTTGTGGTAGTTTGAATAAGAATGGCCCCCATAGGCTAATACAATTGAATGCCTAGGCACCAGGGAGTGATATCATTTGAAAGGATCAGAAGGATTAACAATTCTGTGCCACTGGGGATAGGCTTTGAGGTTTCAAAAGCTCATGCCAGGCCCAGAGTGTGTGTGTGTGTGTGTGTTTTTGTGTGTGTGTGTATGTGTGTGTCTGTGTGTCTCCCTCTCTCCCTCTCTCCCTCTCTCCCA
>NW_021620751.1:2362154-2471399 GCF_004785775.1 Grammomys surdaster
CTCCCTCCCTCCCTCCCTCCCTCTCTCTCTCTCTCTCTCTCCATCAAGATACGGCTCTCAACTGTTTCTCTAGCACCATGCCTACTGCCATGTTTCCTGCCATGATGATAATATATCAAACCTCTGAAATTGTAAGCAAGCTCCAATTAAATAATTTCTTTTAGAAGAATTGCCTTGGTAATGGTATCTCTTCATAGCAATAAATAGTGACTAAGAAGTATAGTTGCAATAATAGATGGGCAGAAAATTATGATTCAGTGATTTAATGCTGAATTTATATGCATAAGGTCTTGAGTTCAATTTTAAATACACACACACACACACACACACACACACTTCATTTAAACGGATGGAAGAAAGAGGGAAACATTGAATACTGCAACCAATAAAGAATTAGACATAAGGAATAAAATCCAAACCTGGCTTTCTTGTTGTTCTATTTCTTTTTTCTCTTGCTATAACATGTTTCACTTTAACAATGCACTGACCCAAAACAGCTCATAGGAAGAAAGGGTTTTCTTCAACTTTTAGGTTACAGAGCATCCTCCAGGGGGACCAAGACCCAAGCTCAAGGCAAGAACTAAAGCAATCCCATGAGGAAAACTGCTTACTGGCTTGCTTTACATAACTTGTCCAACCTGTTTTCTCTTTTCTTTTTTTTTTAAGATTTATTTATTCATTTAATGTATGAGTACACTGTAGCTATCTTCAGACATACCAAAAGAGGGCATCGGATCACATTATAGATGGTTGTGAGCCATCGTGTGGTTGCTGGGAATTGAACTCAGGACCTCTGGAAGAGCAGTCAGTGCTCTTAACCCCTGAGCCATCTCTCTAGCCCCCAACTTGTTTTCTTAGACAAACCAGAATCACCTAGCCAGCGGTGGTACAACCTACAATGGGCTGGCCCCTCCTGGTCCATCATTAATCAAGAAAATGTCTCAAAGGCATGCCCCTGGCCAATCTGAAGGAGACAGTTCCTCAGGTAAGGTTTCCTCCTCTCAGGTAAAGCTAATTCGTATCAAGTTGACAAAAACTAACCCCAGCCCACCTATTTTCTAAATAATTTAATTTTGCTGAAATTTTATTAGTAAAACAAGCATATTATTAGAGTCTATTTTACATCTGTCACTCCTTCATCCAGTTATTATTCCACAGACTGTAAATAAAAATGTACAAAGGGTGAGATCAAGTTTTCTTGACCCGGCATATAAAATTTGTTCTGAGTGCCTAATAGATAGCGGATAATACAATTAAGGTATGATCTAACATGCTAGGTACTACAGCATGTGTCTGGGAACCACAAAAAATGAACAGGCTCTATTCTCAGCATGGCAAAGACTTACACAAGAAATGGGCTTATCACTGTGCCTAGTACACAGCAGACATAAGTGTTTCTAGCTGTCATTGAGCATTACCTCTCCAATCTAAGAAAATTGTGGTACTCAAGCCTGCTCCATGATTTCTTCTAATTCCTCAAAGCTGGGACTTCTTGCTAGCTCTTTACTGTTAGTTCTACAGAATGGTCCCACTACATCTCTGCTAGCTAGGACACAGAGTCCGCTACGTATTTTGGCATCCAAAAAAGATTTTTTTGCAGCAAAAAAACCTCACAAGTTCAGTTACTTTCTCAAAGTTTTGTAAGGAAAGGTGACTTACCTTCTGTACTTTGAACATTTTATACACTCAAGCCCCATTTCCTCTCTCAAACTCTTCCTTGTTTGGTTCTTTGAGCAAATTCATCCTCTTTTCTCAAGTAAGATAAGAATCCTCCAATCATATTTTTACTCCAGTCCAGTATGGTCATCCTTTATTAACCAAACAGACTTAAGGTAACTTTGTTTGCTTGATTTCCCCACTACAGGCTGGCCTTTCCCGAAAGAGTGTTTTTAATCATATAGTAAGCAAAGAATAGCACCCTCTCTATCTACTATCATGTCATTCTTAGTTCTTAGTAGAAACTTCTATTTCTACTTCTTTGCAGTGCCAAGCATTTAAGTTCCAGAAAGGAGGTGACTTTCACTGTACACAGAGAACAAAAAAAGGTAATTGTTTCCATTCACATACCTAAGGATGAGGTTTCCAGTCTATCAACCTCCTGGCTTAAAATTCTATTTGTAGTCAAAAGAATTATAAGAAGTGGCATCAAGGCACCTGTCTTAACTTTCTGTTGAAATCACTAAAAACTTTATGTTAAGAACTCCCATATGCTCATTTATAGCCTTAAAGGTCAAACCTGGCAGAGGTCAACTGTGGATTGTTGTTTATATGCAGGTGAGGGCAGGCACAAGATAAGGTGAGAGCATGTAATTTGGCAGTGGATAAAGAAGGCGGGCTGAGAGTTTTAGAAATGGGAGAGATAGGGTGACATGAAGGAAGGAAGGAAGGAAGGAAGGAAGGAAGGAAGGAAGGAAGGAAGGAATATGGAGGAAGAGAAAGATGAACCAGATCTCTGTGGCTTTAAATAGCCACAGGTAGCTATAAATATCTTAAAAGGGATGGATAATTATAGGACAATTTGTCTAATCTAGGTGAATAGTTTATATCCATTGGCTCTGAGTTCATTATGCAAGCGTTTTGTGGGTTGAGAGTTTACTAATATAAATCTGACTGATAAACCACGATCCTCTAGAGTTTTGATTTTACCAGGTTATGGGGATTTGTGAGCACTAACCACAGGGGACAGATGGCTGGGAATGTAAGCAGGATCTTCAGCAAGAAAACCGAGTCGAGATGGGCTTTCGATCAATATATATATTTCACACAACAGTCAGCTATTTGCTATTATTGTTTTTCCCAAGTTTTCAGAGTTCAAGTTCTCAAATGAACTTTGAGCTCCTCTTCCAAATCTGCAGCTGCTGACAAGATTCATCCCCTATGGTTGAATATGACTCAGGTCTCAGTTTCCTTGACATTTGTCAGAAAAGGAACCTCAGCTGCTGCAGCTTCCTGGTGGTTCCTTGCCAGGAGGTCCCACTCCACCAGTAGTTCACAACATGGCTGCTAGCTTCCTTCCACTCTGCCAGAAGCACATCTCTTTAATTCACCTTCTTTTCAGGGAGGCCCCTAATTAGGTCAAACCCACTCAAGATAATCTCTTCTATAATGCACCAAATTTGCTGTTTATACAGGGCATATAAACTAAGCATGGCAAATTTGGTACCACCTTAGACCCTTAGCTACCAGCTTACATGAAACTATACTCCATGAACACTCGCTGGTTTTGAATAAAACTCTTCCACAGAGGCCATATGAGCAAAATGTAGCTGAGCCTCTGAAATGGAATCCTCTAGTTCCATCCACTTTCTAGAGTAGACTTCCCAGTACAGAAATTCTTTTAGGCAGATAAATAGGTAAATTTAAAAGTTCCTTAAATGTCATAGAGCATGTCTGTCACATAGAAATCAGTCATCAAGGTCTCCCGTAGCATTCATTATTCATAGCTTAGAAAAAAATGAGGTCAAGTCAATCACAGTGCTCAAGGGTAATAATTTATGATAGCGAAAAGAACAATTAATTTCTATACATAAATATTAGATGCAAGTTCTGAACATACTACTAGCTTACTCTACAATTTGGGAAAATTCATTAGATATCTGGCTCCATTTCCACATGTAAAAATGGTAACTGTAGTAACAATAAAAATTATTGAAAAGTTCAAAAGAATGAATGGACATAATAAAGCAGTTATAAATGCATTATTATGTTATTAGTATCACTATAACCACCAGTATCAATCATTTACTTGTGTTAATTAATGGATAATCATTACTTTCCCCTGTCTGATACCTCTTCCTCTACTGAATGTCCCGTTTTAGGTTTTCACATGTATTCTGTACCAAGAAGGATGAAAATAAAAACCAGAGAATTTTTCAATGAAACAGCAATAATTCATAAGGACCTCTAGTCTTTCTAGTAGTCAAGAGGTGTGACTACGATTCTAATCCGAATGTTCTTAGCTTATGTTCAGGAGGTACTCAGATACATTCTATGGATATTTAAAGTATTATTATGGATATACTAAAATGAATAATATACGGAAGAAGTTATTTGAACTTCTGAACTGTCAAACTTCCAAACATTTTCTGACCATGATCTAAGAGCTACTGTGGAAGAAAGGAATAAATGGAAGTTACTGGAGTCCCCCCTCCTCCCCCCCCCCGTCCCCCCCCCTCCCCGAACATCGAACCTTCTGAATGCCTGCATTAGTGTTAGGTCACACAGAGAAAGGACAGACTGGAAATGCCTAAAGGACTAACGGTGTTTGGATTCCCACTTCACACTCTCCACCTTGGACCACTATAAAAGGCAGATGGGCTTTACAGAGTGACAGCAGGTTTTAGAAAAGTATGAAGCTGTGGTAACCTTGCCTTGAAGATCTGGGTAGAGTTCGTGTATGACATCAATCAGTGTATCTTGTTTCACTTCATGCAAACTTTTCCTTTGCAAATGTGGGGATTTTATTTATTGTTTTTGTTCTTAAAATTAAATCTATTTTGTGTGTCACAATAATGTGTATGATCTTTCTCTCTCTCTCTCTCTCTCTCTCTTTCTCTCTCTCTCTCTCTGTGTGTGTGTGTGTGTGTATGTGTGTGTGTGTGTGTAGAAGGGAAGGAAAAAAAAGGGAAGGGAAGGAAAAGAAAGGGAAGGGGAGGGAAAGGAGGTGCAGATTGTGTTATAGCACACCTGTAAAGGTCAGAAAGCCTCCTACAGGGTTAGGTCTCTCCTACCATTTGGGTCCCAGGAACCTGGCTCCACCCTTTGAGTTGTTAAATGGTTTTGGAAGAGTATCTTTTGTATCGTATACACAATTACTTTTACTGACTCTTTAAATTCATAGAAATAATTCTGTAGCCATGGTAAATGCAGATGATAGGGGTAATAAATCTGAAGGTTCCAACTAAAACGCTCTTTCACAATTAAAGAGACAGCGATACACAATAAGTTCAGGGTAATTTAGTAATTTTACATAACTGTTATTCACGAATTCACTGATTTCATTTACGTGCCCTCTCTAATGCTCTTGTTTCTCTCCCATCTCCCTTTTGTTATACACACACATAGATCAAGCTTAAAGGGTTTCCAATGTCCTAATTTGCATCTACCCATGCACACTTCTGTCTTCTCTCCCTTCTACCAACCCCAGTACTAAAGGCATGAGAACAAGAAGAACTGGAACGTCTACTCTGGCAAGTGCCCAAAATACAAATGCTGGGTAATTTATAGGTTTGAATATAAAGAAATCTCCAAAGAGGATGACCACCAAATAACATATTTCTCTCTAAGCAGACACTTTATTGTACTCCTGGGCTTCTCAGTAGAATTTAGAGTAGTTTCCTTTCATTTCAATGGTCTCCTGCTGGAAAGTTTCTTCTCCGAACCAAATTTCATAACTTCACAGAGTATTTTGGGACCACAAACCATATTGATGTTTCAAGAAGCAAAGTTTGCCCCCACTCTTTTTATTTATTGAAGGTGGCACCTTCCAAATTGCAAATAACAAAAGTCCACTTCTGGTATCACCAGGCAGTTTCTACCCAATCAACCCTGTTGTAGATAACAACTAAATATGAAAGGAAACATGAAGTAAGATAGTTAAAGCCACTACCTCCAACAGTCACAGTTAGGAACTGGAGGACCTAACACTCAGAGGAGAGTTGCAGCACACATGGTGGTTTTCTGATTCCATGTTTTCCTTTCTGAGGTCAGTCTACAGGGGTGGCTGAGAGTCAAATGGTAACATGTACTGACTTTACATGTACTTACTAAAAGGATCAAAGCATCAAGTTTGGGGTGATAGCACTTAAAGAGCAGGTGTACATGGGGGAATTCGATGATTAGAGCAGGTATGCACGGGGGATGCAGTGCTTAGAGCAGGTGTGCATGGGGGAATGCAAGGATATCCTTGAAGGAAAGGAAGGTCATCCACATTCCACAAGAGTATCCTGTTTAAATCTCTGGCTGTGTGGAATAGCCTTTGAGGCTATTCTAAGCAGACTAGTTAGGACTTAGAGAAAAGGAGGTTATAATTTTAGATTCAGCCTTAGACCAACAAGAAAAATGGTAAAGAATTAACACTACCCAGGACCTCCCACAATTGAAAGTCTGTATGTATAAGGTTTCATTCAGAACACCAAAGATGTATTACTATTAGAGATAAAGGGAAATAGGAATGTATCATCTACTATGGAGAGAAGAAGCAATAATTGAAACTGAATTTGAGATGACCCAGGTATTAGGAGTAAAATTCTCTGGCTCAATGATGTGAAGGATTTATTCATTAGGAAACAAAGGAGAACCTCAACGGTGAATTAAAGAAACACCAAACCCCAAAAGTATTTACAGAAATCTAGTGGACAGATTGGGCATAGATTAGAAATAATATTTAGACAAATTAGTGAAGCTGAAAGTGAATAAAGATAGATAGACAGACAGACAAACAGACAACAGACACAGACATATATTTCTCACGGTCTATTGAACCACACCACAAAATAATATCTAAACTATGATAAAGAATATAAAGCAAGACGTCAACCCTACACACAGCATTATAGACAACTGAGAAGCATGAGGAATGGAAAAAAGTAGTCTTTCCCAAAGAAGAGCAAAGCATTTGGTCACTGAGAACCAATTTCACTTAAGCCTCATTTAATAAATTCTTGCTAAGAATTCTAGTACCCAACAAATACAATAACCATATCTTCATACTCAGTGCCTACTTCCACAGAATTGATGTTTTTAATGTACTATTTTTGATTTCTAGCCAGCATCAAAATGGCTATATACTGGCTAGGAAGGTATACCACCAAGCCAATAAATTTTCATGTTGTTATCTCCCCACTCAAAAGTCTGCATTCGCAGAATATAACACCCTGAGTAAGATCCCTAAGATGCAACCTTTATCAACAGAATTATTTCCTAAAGTCAGTAATCAAAGCAATGTTTCACTTTTCTCCCCCCTAAACATATAGCTTGTGTATGTGTATGGATGCATCTGTGTGGGCATGTGTTTATATATTTACCTTCCTGTTTCCATTTCAGCCATCTGTGCTATTCTAACAATACTGAAGTTTAAGAATGTCAATCATGAAAGTATTAGCATTTTGCAGAGACAAAGCAAGCAACAGAAAGCTTACAAGGATTGTGAGCTTCTTTGATGCTCTTAAGATTATTAATTATGTGATTAATGCAATGTGAGGCAGGGCAGCATCTGATTTGCTTCAAATGCCTCCAATTTGGAAAAGTCACAACTAAAACGTGACTTAGAGGAAAGAGAAAGGGGAAGAAGACAGGGAGGGAGAGATCTGAAGGCTCAGAAGGTGTGGCGGCTCTGACATAGAGGAAAGCAATAGAGAACCTCAGGCATCATGGCAGGGGTTTCATGGAGTAGCCATGATAACATAAGAGAAGATAACATCAGTGCTTGAGGGTTCATATGCAGGCAGTTTAGCTTAAGAGCCCGCCCTGTAAATGCACTGAACCTCTGCATCCAAAACAAGGTCTTGGCAACCCTGATTTGAAAGTGCAGCAGAAAGTGGCTGCTTACCATGTGGATTAGTGTGTCTTCCAGGAGATCTTCTCTGCTGAGCTTCCTACTTAAAAATAAGCTTAGCCTAATGCTTCCTCATGGTGTCAATTTCCTCCAAAAATAAAGGCTCTTTCGCAGCTCCTTACTTTAATAACATTTTTAGTTGTATTTTTACATGTGTTTTAAATGAGAATTGAAGGGATGGCCTAGCAGCTAAAAGCGAGCTGTTCTTGTAGAGGTCCTTGACTCAGTTCCCAGCACCAAAAGGTTGGCTCAAAATAATCTGTTACTCTACTTCCAGGGGATCTGATACAATCTTCTGGCCACCAAGGGTACCAGACACACAGCGCACAGAGATACAAGCAAAGGCAAGCAAACAAAAACCACAACAAACAAAAACGCCCTTACATGCTTTTCTAATCATGAAATTTCCAAATTGAATAGCCTTTCTTGAGTTCTACCTTATCTGATGTTTCTATAGATAATAGTTTTTGCTTACTTTAAACATGCTAAACTTCTTTCACATTCTTATTTCTAACCTATCATTCGTGTATAATTTGGCTGGGCTATTTTTTTAAATGCTTTTTTTTAAAATCTGTCTTCCAATCTTTATGGAAAGAAATTATACCCCAAATTCCCCCAAAGCTACTGATCTCTGTTAAAGCATTTGCAAAAGGAAAGCCCTAATATTCCAGGGTGGTTAACACTAGTAATTACAAATTAAGCCTTTGCTTTGCATCCTGGGCATGCCTCCTTCCTCAGGTGTCAAACCACCTACAGGCTGTGGCTTTATTTACCCCTATGGGAGGCATATACAGAGCTTACTACAGAGGAGTCCCCAGTCACTCTTGGTGTACAAATACAAGGCCAATTAGCAAGGAACACACCTCTAATTTGGGGCAAGCTTGCTATATCAAATACTGTATTATCAGAATTCCCCATCAACATCAATGTGAATATGTGCCTAGGGGAACATAATTAGTCAAAACACAAAGGGTCGGTCACTTCCTAGTTGATTAAAAGGCCTGGACTTTAAGAATGCTACTTATTTTTGTGTTAAAGTATATAATTAACAACAGATGAAAAAGGCAGGTTTTTTAAAGTTTCTAAGGAATGTTATTTGGTGGTATCAGACATTAAAGAAGCAATTTTCTAACATCAAAGTACGAAAAACATAAGTCTAGGTAGTTACCATGTGATTAGTAGTTAATCCTTGTCTAACTTGTCAGTGAGATCAAAAATAACTGAAAACTTAGTTCACTACTGAATAATTAAGCCGTTCATCTAAATGAAAAAAAAATATTATCATGCACTGTGTGAGGTATTTAGTATTTCTGCAGAAGTCAGAGTTCGAATCCACCCAAATACTCAAGTGTTCCTATCTCTGAAGTTAATAGAAATGACATACAAAGTATCCAGGCAAGTGGCAATCCTGGGGTAGGCTCTAAGTCACTCTTTCATCCACGAAGATGATTTAATTTGTAGCTGGCATGGAGCCACTCCAAATGGTGCTTTAAATGAAAGGAATAAGGAAGAAAAAGGAGGAATGAGAGCAGGTTGGGTAGACAGAAGGAGAGAGGAAAGAGAGAGCAGAAAATCTGTTCAAACACATGTGCACAACCCCATAAGATAGGTTTTCCTAAAGGGACTGTATATGATAAAGAATAGTATCATGCTTTGACATGTGGTGTTCTCCCATGTAACTTTATAAATGTTTCCAGAAAGGAATGATTTGTAAAAAGGGGAAGAGCCACATTGTTTACATCATTTTCTTTTGTTTATTTGTAAAGCTCTCCTAAATTTGTTTCATGGCCCCATCAATGACGATTGATTCAGCTTTAGTCTCTTGAATAAACAAAACCAGAGAGAGTTCTGGGAAAGTAAACATTAGCACAGAGAGAAGGAAGAGGAGAGAGGGATGGGTGGAGGGAAGAAGTAGAGAGGAGAATAAAGGAACAATGGCAAACCTTCTCTTCCCTAAGGTGAGAAGCAGTCAGTCCCAGGAATAAAGAAGAACCTGGAAATAGGCCTTGGATTGTGAGCTGTGATACATCAGGGTCACACAGCAAGTGTGTGTGTGGGGGGGGGGGGTGGGGGGGGATGCTGTGGTTTGGAGGAAGCTTTCTCTTTTACCCAGGCCTAATAAGTAAGGAGACTAGGCCTCAGGAACTCTAGATTAATGACTGCCAATCTTATAATACTGTGACACTTACTCATGTTGTGGTGACCCCAATTATCAAATTATTGTCATTGCTACTTCATACTGTTTTGCTACTGTTAGGAATCATAGTGTAAATATCTGATATGTCTGATATCTGATACATGACCCTGTGAAGGAGACGTTTGAGCTCCAAAGGAGTTGTGACCTTCTGGTTGAGAATCACTGCTCTAGGTGAAAAATCGGGATTATTGGAGTATGGGTGTGGTGACATAGGTTTGTAATACCACCACTTATAAGGTGAAAGCAGACTGGGAATTCAAGGGATGCCTACACTACATAGCAAGTTTGAGGCTAGCCTCAATTGTCTCAAAAATAAAAATAAAATCAGGGTTCCTGAAAGACTGAAGAACCTGTCTGTAATGAGATTTTAAAAACAAAACGAAGAAACAAACAAAAAACCCTGTTCCTTAGAATAGGGATAAAAAAAAAATAGGCATTATTTTCTCTGCCAAATGCTTAAGTGGCGAACACCATGACTTGTTTGCATGTCAGAACTACCCACTTGCACAATGGCTCTCAGCCTACTGATCATGTCAAGAGACAGCTGGTGTCCCCCCAACCTCAAGCCTTCCCCTGGCATGCAGGGCCACAGCCAGCTCCATTAGGTAATCCTACTCTGTGTTAGGTCTGTGATCAAGTCAATGAGTCAGAAAGTCTTCTCTAATCACGAAGCTTAAAGGCACCATAGCCCTAATGCTGAGATTCCCCTCCCCCAAAGTCTGGCATCCAATCCCGACAGAGCAACTGAAAAGATTGCTCTGTAGTCAAGAGACCATGATCCACGATCATGGTGACAAGTGTTCAGATCCCACAAAACAATCGCATTCGCCATAATCCCTTTTAACCCCAGCTCAAGGGGTAGTAACAGGACTACTGAGGCTTGCTGGATTCCATTGTAACTGAGTCATGAGCCCCATGTTCAAGAAGACACTCTTGTCTTAGAGAAACCAGTAGAGGAGGCGAAGGAACGGGCTCTGTAACTGTACCTGTGAATTAATTCATGCATGTCATGGGAAATGAGGTGCAGAAAGGATGAAAGGGGAGAAGTGACAAAAATGAATGACGAAGAATGAGACTATCTGCTTCTGGTCCACCACATGCATGTAAACATCTTTAATGTCCATACTTGTTCAGGGTATTCTATGTTCCAAGATTGTTGCAGTTTTACAGTGTTTATATGATTTTTTAATTTGAATTTTATTGATTTGTTTATTTTTATATTGGGGTATGTGCATGCATGCGTGTGTGTGTGTGTGTGTGTGTGTGAGCACACAGGTATACACATGTCATGTTTTATCTATAGTGATCAGTGGGCATCTCTTGGCTACTGGTTCTCTCCTGCAAACTTCTAGGGTCAAGCGACGTGACTCAGATTGTCAGGCCTCTGCACAGAGCATCAAATCAATGAGCCATCTGGTAGCCCCGTAAGTTTTCATAGGAACATTGGAAAAGGAAGTTAGAACCAACATACTTTCCAGATGTATTGGTGTACCCATCTCAAAGTATGGAAATCTCCACTACACACTCAGATGCAGTCCAATAGCCTTCTCCCATTCTGTGATGGTGGAAGGCAGGGGGCTGCTCCTACATCCCCAAAAGACCTGCCTAAAAGCTACAGAGAGCATGGGTCAAACATGGGCGTGAGCAGTAAACAGCTTCTCAAAGGAGAAGGGGGGAAGATGACCCGAGATGCCTTGTAAATAGGCTTTACACTAATTTGGCAATATCTTGGCAATATTCCAACCTTTCCACACTCACTGAAATCATAACTGGCTACCGGACTTTGGAAGGAAGTTCACTGCACCACATGACTTCTTTTCTGGAACCTTAGTTCATAGTAAAACAAGAACAACAAAAACGTTTCAGAGCACATGTGAAGACTTAAGTTCAAATCCTCAAAATCATGTAAGTATCAGTGCTGCAGCGCACATCTGTAATCCCAGTGTATCCACGGTGACTTAGGGACTCTGTATCCACTGTGAGATGGAAGGTGGAGATGAGAGAAATTCCCAGAAGCTCACAGGCTATGTAGCTGGGATAGGAACTTCAAACAAGTTGGAATATAAGGACCAGTATCCAAGGTTGACCTCTGACTTTCATGTACAGGCTATGACGCATGTGCTCTTACAACAGGCACACATGCAAGCATAATGCAAGCATGCATGTGTCACTGTCTGTCTATCTGTCTGTCTGTCTGTCTGTCTCTCTCTCTCTCTCTCCATCTCTCTCCCGCTCTCCTCTTTCTCTCTCTCTCTTTCACACACACATACACACACACACACACTCACACACAGTCACATGTACTCACTCGTACTCACACACACTGGGGGTAGGAGTGATGAGCTCTTACAATAGGCACACATGCAAGCATAACATGTGTCACAGTCTCTCTCTCCCTCCCTCTCTTTCACACACTCACACACTCATACACAGTCACATGTACTCACATGTACTCACATGTACTCACACGTACTGGGAGTAGGAGTGATAAAGAAATGATGGCTAAATGTTTAAAGCTCTCTTTATGTTCTGGGAAACATGGGACATAGAGCTCACTCACTTAAGAGAACTGTGCTACTAAAATGATCCAGACCACACAAGGAGCCACTTCTCATGGTGGCCTTTGGGCATCAGACATCTACAGTACTACCTTCAGTCATGGCACTCTCTATAACTGAATGAAAACCTTCCCAGTGACACTGTTCCCTCTAAGATGCTAAGCAGGTTGTGGTCAGGGGTTTGTGTTATCTCTCTCACTTCATGAGGGCCAGGGTGAAGTCCAGCACCAGGGAAGAGAAGGCTGTAAGGTGGAAAAAGCACTTCCTTCCATGAAGTGTGCACTGAAAGGAAAGCTTAGCTTCCAGAGACTGAAGTGTCAGTGTAGACCGCGGAAGAGATGAAGACTGGCAGCAGGGAGTACTCCAGATCACACCAGGTCACAGGACAAGAAGAGGCTGGGCAGGGAGACCATAGGGCAATGAATGGTTACAGTTGTGACTAGTGCTCTGCAGATCCTTCTGGGGGAGGGGACAGGTAAGCTGCACCATTTGGAAATATCGTTGGGATCCACAAAGTAAGGACAGCAAATGTATTTTCATATTTCTACTTTGAAAAATATACTATCTAGGGTGTAATGAGTATAAAGAAGCTTCAAAAGACTTGGACACTAGACAGGGTGTACAGCAGGGTGAATGATTTCCTGGGTTAGCATCCCAGCATAGCATTAACTAGCTGTGGTAGTACATGCTGGTGAATCTGAAAGATCAGAGGTATAAGGTCATCCTCACTACATAGGGAGGCTGAGGGCAGCCTGGGTCCCATGAGCTCCCATCTCTAAAAAATATAAAAATCCCCAGACTGAACTTACCCATCTGTACAGTGGCTTCACACACAAAGAAGTGGCCTTGGTTTCTCACAGCTATTGGCTAAGTACAAATGAACACAAACCACTATTCATTGACTCCTAGAGCCTAGCACCTGATCCTCTGTATTGCCAGGCTAGGGTTTCCTTCATCACCAGAGGTGAGCAGCTGAATCTCCAGGCTTCTACATCCCATGTTTCATTCTAAATCACACTGACAGGTGATAGCAGCATCCTTAAATCTATCTCTCCGTGGTGACATAGGTAATCCATGTAGGCACCCTCATGTGTCTACTGCTATTTTCTCCAAGTAGAGACTTATCTAATGCTACTCTAGCCCACTGCAAACTGCTTCTTATGCCTTACATATAAAACAATACATCCTTAGTCCAAAGTAGAGGGGGCTCCTCTGCGTCATATGAAGCATTATTTTGTTCTAAAATTTCACAGTTCTGTGGTATGTCGACAGTTTTCCTTGTCTACCTGCCCCTAAGTCCGGTTCTGTGGTGAAGATTGGGGGAAGAGGTTGCAAGCACAATATTTATTTTCTCCTAGTTTAGTTCTAAACGGTGAAAAGAAAAGATGCCACAATAATAGAGAGATCCTATTCTTCCACTGGGCTCTTCTTCTAAGACCACCATACTTCTTGGTTTAACTCTGTCTGCCTGTTTCAAAGACAGCAAAAGGCAGCTAACTATTAGTTCTAATAACTAGGAACTAACTATAAAAGAAATTTACACTCGATACCTTTAGATTACATGTAAAATACACTCTTTTGTCATTCATATATTTTCCAGTAAAATAACAGTTGCTGCTTCCCCCCTCCTCCCCCTTTGTGAACTTAAGTTTGTAAACTATACCTGGAAACTGTTATAAGATGCTGTCTTTCTAGACTCTAGCCCCAAATCAAAACACACAGGAACATGGTCTAAAATGCTCACTACTTTTCTCAGACTAATATGTTTTTAAAGGCTTTTAAATAAATGTGACATGTGAACACCTGTGGATTTTGACACTCATACAGTAAAAAGTAAACCAAAGTCTCTGTCAGACAGGTGTGGTAGTGCACATCTGTAAGATGGGAGGTACTCGGGAAGCAGAGGCGAGGGGATAAAAGACAAGAGCTCAAGGCCTGTGTCAGCTGCAACTGGAGAGCCTGTTTCAAGAATAATAACCTAATAAACAAACTTTCCCTCACCATCTCATCTCCCACTCACTATACCAACCCAAGAGTCAGCTGCCATTTGTCCTCTCAGTATTAGTTTTTTTCATAAAGTAAATCTTGTTGCCCTCCTACGAAGACTCTAGATCTATCTGTAAAAGCATATAGTATTGCACATAGACAATATCTAAATAATGTCCCGATACAGGGAACGGAAATGGAGGTGTCACACTGTAATAATAAAACAATATATACTATTTTCTTCTTCGCTATGTAACATCTGCCAGATTAATGAAACGCTAGTCCTGAGGACAGAGGAAAGTATTCATAATCTAGACAAGATTATCAGGACAAAATTAAGTTTTTCAGACTTTCTTCTTTATGAAAAGAATCAAATTTGAAAATGCAATGCTGTATTAGAGGACAGCAGAAAATGAAACATAAATGGTCTAACAAGACTGTATAGGGGTACATATATGAGCTCACCCCCACCCTTTTCTTTCCCCTGGGCTGATTTTCCCACAGGAAGGAAGAGATTAAAGGATGGATTACTTCACGCACTATAAAGGTCTCTAGGCTGACCCCACTCTTAGAGGGGACTCTTTCAGAGGAATAATGCCATACAGAACGGTGAAAACCCACAAGCGGGCCCTTCAGAGGGCCCTCATTCACAGTCCCCATTGACTGCCATGGCCCCTCTTAGGGAATTCAAAATAATTCTCTGCCCACCAGAATACGGAGTTCACAGAGAGGAAGAAAGTGGCAGCGCTGCTTTGCATCTATTTAATTTTTTTTTTTCAGGAACGTGAAGGGGGTTAATCTTCTACAAGTCCAGTCATGTGCTTTCACAAAGAACCAAGAAGGAGTCGCAAAGCCTCCCACGACTCCGCAGGAAGCTCTTTCTTTGTGCGCTCTTTTCTACACACGTCTGACAAAGACACTAAGTGTCTCCTGCTTGGATTCTGAGGTGAGAGAAGCCGCGATGACATCATTGCTGCTGAAGAGCACTGAGAGCTGAGATAATGAAGACCTCTTCCCTCAAGGCATTACCATTGCTTCAGTGCAGACTTCCTCCACTTCCAAATACCTCAGCCCCCTATTCATCGGAAGGGGTGGTGTGTTTTTCTTTATCTTCTGAACTATTAGAAAGAAATCATCACAGAACCCGTTTGCCTCTCACTAAACATAGCCTCTTGAGTTTGGTGAGTCGGTAACAGTGTGTCAGAACGGAACAGTTTATTTATAAACTTAAAGTGGGACAAAAGCTCGTGCTTTTGATGAGGAGCAGGGATGCTATTAAATTAACATTCTTGTTATTTAAATTCCCAGAACTTGGTAGGAAATATGTCATTACATGAAAAGCAGCAACTCCTTACGCTATTAACCCTGACTATATGTATAAACATGGCTTTCAGGACAAAATTGAATTGTTCAAGAACGTTGAGGGCGGTTAGCCACTAACAGTCTTTATACCATAGACTATTCTGGAAATGTCTGAGAAGCTATGAAAACTTTGTGAAAGAAGGCTTGATGAACTCAATTATCCACATACTTCGAAAACTACATACATATGATAGAGGTCTGACACTAGGAAACCCTGCTTCACGGGACACAACTGCA
Organism: Grammomys surdaster; assembly: GCF_004785775.1. Classification (NCBI taxonomy): domain Eukaryota; kingdom Metazoa; phylum Chordata; class Mammalia; order Rodentia; family Muridae; genus Grammomys; species Grammomys surdaster. The sequence goes on from NW_021620751.1 coordinate 2,378,050, forward strand.
ATTCAAAAGCAAACTTTTGTCTAAGACCTGTTGGAAAGACTTTATTGGCTTTCTCAAAACACGTTATTTTCTCTTATAATCTGATTCACAGTATATTCTTCTTTGATTATATATAGTGCTGCATATGAAAAAAATGAACTCCCTTAATCTATTCTAAAGAAGCTACTCGAGGGATATGTTTCTCCTAAAGACTGTTAAACAGTTCATCAGAAGAAAAGGTGAGGGCCTTGAGAAATAGTTCAGCCATTAAGGGCATTTGTTGTTCTTGCAGAGGACCCAGGTTCAGCTCCCAGCACCCACAGTGCAGCTATAAATCAGCTATAACTCTAGTTTCAAATTTCTGATGCTCTCTTCTGGCTTCTTGAGGCACTGCACAAACACAGTGCACAGGCATACATACAGGCAAAAAGACCCATGCACATAAAGGAAAACGAAGTGAATCTGAAAAGAAAAGGTGATAACAAATTAAATAGACAAACCACATATACTGGGGACTTTGGTATACCCAGTCCTCAGCTATGAGATACTCTCTTCATCTTTCAGATCCTACAGAATCTAAGGCAGATAGGTAATTTCTTTTTCATGGAGTTTCTAGTGTTTTCCAAGGAATGTAAGATACAAGGATACATTCTACTGTTCTGAAAGGAACAGATAGATAGGCAGTCTAGTGGATACAATTAGAAAACATAAGTATGGGTTAAAAAAATGCTCAGGAGAAAGTTTAGCATACCCAAAACAAATACTATCTAGTAGGAAGTGAGAGTCTCTAACGAATACTAAGGCTGGAAATGGTGGGAGAATTCAGGACATGAATGAAAAAAGATTACACTTTATCCAACAGGCAATTTTAATCTATATGATGGCATACAATATTATAATTTGCAATGGTCACCACACCTATAAGAAATATCCAGAGATGTCTTTAAAGCAGACTACTTATTCTATAAGCATACATAGCAATATTCACCAGAACTCAGAGAAATGACATGACTTTATATACTTCCCTTTATTGTGTTCTCTGTAATTCTTATATCGAGATATGTACTATAATATGTAACATTCATGTTCTGCAACATAGAAATGATAGCAATTTATTGATATGTGTTCATATACACGTGGAATGAGTATACAGCCCAGAAAGCATGATATTTAACCTCCCACCTGTCGGGAGCAGCCCTGCTTATACACTGAAGGCCTAAAATCAGCCATAGGCCTAAAATCAGCAATAGGCCTGACATACATGCCTGTTAGCACCAAGTCTTGGGTCTCTGTGGAAAAACACTGAAACAGATAGCTGGGAGTTATTGTAAACAGACAGCTTTGGTGGAAAGCTGCAAAGCCTAGTCATAAGGCCTTGTAGATGGGTAACCTTGGTGGAGAGTACCAACTGAGATAAAGACAAGTGAATCATAGGCAGAGTCATAGTGGTCTGTCCTTTGAACCTTCACCCAGCTGACACTCTATTCTAGAAGATATCTGTACTCCCCCTGAACATCTACACCCCTGCATCATCCCCTTCCTCACATCCTGCCTTTTTGTGTATATAACCTGTGTGTGCAAAAGTAAGAATGACGATCTGATCAGATTATAGACAGGTCATCATTCCTTTCATCTTTGCCTGCTCCCCCCCACCTCCGCTCTCTTTCAAGGTGACTTCCCCAGACCCCTGTTTAATGTCCTGCTGGACAGGACACCCACCTCTAATAGGGCCAAGCCAAACAGGCTCAAGAATAGAATAGCTAGGGGCCTATGGGGCAAGTGAATCTGCCACTAGACAAAACAACTGGTATGGTTGAAGAAGGTTCAAGACCCAGGGGAACCAGCTCCCCACTGAGCTCTACCTGTCCTGGAACATGTAGCAATATCATCCCAGGGAGAGAACCATGACAATCAGTCACGTAGCATAAAAGCCTGGAGTTATCCAAGCCAAAGAGGTGTCTAAATAGGCCTCAAGTGTTTAGCCAATGAGCTTTCCTTCCTGGGCATTCCTCTATCCAAAATGTATTTAATCCCTAGTTCACCCTGAGTAAGATGTATGCATTCACATTCTCCATAAATGAAGCAGTTTGGATAAGCGAGAACCATCTTCTTCATCAAAGATCACCACGGGTGGCAGGCCCTTGTCATAAAGAGCCACTGCCTAAATTTCCCAGAGAAGGCCTTTTCTCTTTCAGCCCACTTACTCAAAGCCAAATCTGCTTCTTCCTGAACTCAGCTTCGGACAACCATTCTCATCTGCCCTCAGTTCCCAGTGGCATTTGGGTGCACAGGAGGTTAAGAATCACAGTATCCATCCCAGGTCCCACTGTTTCTCACCCAGAAGAACACAGGCTAGGACCCCTATCACAGACTTCATTCTGTATCCCAAGTGGCTTGCCAGAAGTGCTCTGGCACCCCAGCAGTAAGGCAGATACTCAGCCCTACAGAGGCCAATTAAAGTACAAGGAACATGAAATGAAATATCCCACAGGTTTGTGTGTTTGAACACTTGGTCCCAAGCTAGCTAGCAGCCCTGTTTTATTAGGTTGTGGAATCTTTGGGAGGTAGCACTTGGCTGGAGAAGGTGGATGTTTGCGGGTTGGCTTTGAGGTCTATATAGCTCAGTCCATTTTCTTATCTTGTCTTGTCTGTGCTTCATGATCTATTAAGTGAAAGCAATTGCCACACCGTGCTTATGCCAGAGTTTCCTCACCATGGAGTCAGTCACCTACTATGATAGATAGTGTCCTCTCAACTATAAGCCAAAATAAACTGTTTCTGCTCTAAATGGCTTCTTGTTGAGCATATGATCATAATAATGATAAAAGCGACTAATATAGATGCTTGGCAGTCCTTTTCAAGAGTACTGGACCACCATAAGAGAAAGACAGAGTCATGTAAACGTACTAAGAGCTAACTTATAATTGAGCACTTATTAAGTACAAGGAACTGAAATTAGGTTCTTTATTTCAGCATTATTTTTAAAGTCTTTGAAATATGTAATATTAATTTCCCACCTTAAAAATGAGGAAACTGAGACTTTGGTAAGTTAAGTAACTATACCAAGGTCATAAAGCTATTTGGTACATGTCCGTGGATAAAATATACTACAGCCAAACTATATTTACCCATCATTCACTTCACGTATATATATATATATATATATATATATATATATATATATATATATATATTAGAATTGAGTTATGAGTATCTCATAAGTTTTGGTTAAAAATAGTTAAGAGCTATACTTTTTAAACTATATTCTCACCATAGCTCCCCACACTTTTGGGCACCTGGCTATATTGCATCCACTGTAACCACTCTGTGAACTAATGTCCATTTAAAACCTGCTGCTACTCAACTTCCTCACTCCCCATTTGCTTATTTCCCAAGATGTAAAATATGATGTTAACTGTAGTTACCTGAGTTGTTGTATCATAACTGGTATAAGACTATAACAGGAAGAAATGGAGTGTACTCTTGAGCACACTATAGTGAGCTGAACAATAACTAAGAAAGATTTTTAAAATTCATCAAAGATGGGAGGTTTGCCAGGGAGCCTGCATGGGACTGAGCTAGGCTCTCTACATATATGCTACAGTTGTATAGCTTGGTCTTCTTGCGGGATTCCTAACAGTGGGATCGGGGGCTGTTTCTAACTCTTTTGATGGCTTTTGGAACCCTTTTCTTCATACTGGGTTGCCTGACATCCAGCCTTAAACTGAAGGGAGGTGCCTCTCTACTGAAACTTGATATGCCATGTTTGGTTGATATCCATGGGAGAGGTTTTTCTCTTTTTTAGAAGAGAAAAGGAAGAGGAGTTGATGGGATAGAGGGAAAGAGGGGAGGTTGGGGATAGGTACTGGGAGAAAAGGACGGAGGGGAAACTGTGGTCAGGATATAATAATAATAATAATAATAATAAATAATAATTTTTAAAAGATAGGAGTTTTCATAAAAAATAATCAAAATGGTTACTATTATCATTATTTTGTGCAATATCCATGGTTCACATTGCAAATATATAAAAATTATCCTCATATATGCCAGATATGCCCATTGGTCTAAGTCTGAACTGACAGTCTTTTAGAATATTTCTCCTTCAGTTTAAGGAGAGATGCGATCAAGGGATGGAAAATGACCCACGTGAACCACACTCATGTTTTTCAAATGCTGTGTTATTCTAAAAGAGAATGGGATATTAACAAGAAATACAATAGAACAGTTTTTCCATACTGCTTAGTTGAATTCTTCCTCTTAGACAATAATAAAGAAGCCAATCTTTAATACTGACAACGACTTTCATGATACTAGATGAGAAGCTGCAGCTGAGTTCATGCAGTGAGAATAGAGAGTGGACACCACCATCAAAAAAACCCTGTGCTTGCTCTTCTGGAATGTCATGCAAAATTATAAAGGAAGAATTTAAGTGCTTAAAAGATTAATGTTAGGTCTAATATTCCAATTTGTTGTTACTTACAAGTCTGTTTGATGGCATTTTATCAATGAAGCTATCAAATTGTACAAGACATTAATGAAACCATAATTTTCAAAAATAAATAAATAAACAAATTTTAGCATTCATTATCTTGTAAGGGAATTAAGACAGCATAAATACATAAAATTAGATAGCATATGACACATCGAACTAAACCCATAGGAGTGCTGAAACTGTGTACCAAACTTGGAAAACATTTCAAGGACTACACAGGTTTAGTTCCTGAAAAGTAACATTAAAATAAGTTTCTGTGGGCATTCATAGATGCTTTATATTGTTAATACTCATAGCTGTCAAGTAATCTTTTATGTTTAGCATGTGAAAATTCCTCAAATATCATTGGCTCTGCTTTCTAACTACTTCATGGAATAAGACAGTCTTAAGATTAAATTTATTTTCTCTATAATTATTACAAACACACAGACTGAAATATATTAAAAAATCCCACATATATGATTAGTATTTCTGTATTTCCATATGAGTTCAATAGAAGTAGCTTGACAAATGGTCCTCAGATTAGATTATAAACCACTAGTTGAGAAAATTTATAATCTAACACTACTTAAAAGAGTGTTTTCTCAGTGGCATAGCTTTGTGTTATAGTAATACCTTTTATGAATCATTTAATAATAAAATATCTGCTAAAAATAATTTATGTAATTTCATAATTTCCTTTTACAAAGCCCATCAAGAATTCTCTTTGATCCATGCACAGGTCATGAGAATCTTCCAAAGCAATGGATTGGGGCACCTATTCACATGTCTAAAGCCAAAGAAGACTGCATCTACTCAGGCCCTAGCCTCACCAAGTCTTCCCATAACTCCTGCTTGTTCTGCAGTTTCATTCCCCAGTAACCAGGAGCAACTCCTAAATCATTTCGGACTACTCCATGTTTCCCACCTGCGACAAAGACACTCCTTCTGGTCACCATGACAACCACACCAGCAACACAAACACTTGGATTTCTGCAGAAAAAATGAAAAACTCTGAAAGAAAGCCAGGAGATAAAGGCTTGCTTCCCACTGGTAGGAAGTAATTACAAAAATTACGTTAACACAGAGCTACTGGTGAATGAATAGCTTGTAATGTGAGGAGAAAACTTGACGGGCCTAGAGACTCAATACAAAATATGGAAAGCTTAAGGTTGCCAAGTAAACACCCCTCACCCAGGGACTACCTAGAGTAAACTTCAGCATGGCAGGTTGAGCAGCTGGGTAGGGTGTTCGTTTGCTTGTTTGTTTCATCTGAGTTTGGACAAATGGTTGAATAGTGGAGGTACATTTTGAATTCATATCATTATTAATTTCAATCTCATAGAGTCACACAGAAAATCGGTTTGTACAGACTACAGACATCAAAAAATGAATAATTCTCCAATCAGAAAGAAGTAAATCAAACTCTCCCACAGATGCAGAGAATGGGATGATATAAAGATTGTGATGATGTAAAGAAGCTTCTCTATCACGAGCATGCCAAGCTTATGTTTGTCACTAGCTAGAGGGATAGCACTCAACCCTGACAGGTACAGGAAGTGCTATAGTTTACCCAAACTGCCAACTCTGCACTGACCATAATTCACAGTGACAAATGAATGCAAGTCTCAAACTGTGTGTATGTCTAGCACGTGGTACTTGTCTATGCATCTGGGGCCAGAGATCAGCTTTGGGTATTTTCCACTATTGCTCTCCATCTCAATTTTTGACACAGGGTTTTCTCACTGAACCTAGACCTGGCCATTTTGAATGGACATGCTGGCCAGTTGAGTACCCAAGATCCACCTGTCTTCATTTCACCAGCGTAGGTAAAATGTCCCATTAAGTAATTATGAGAATATGTATTGCATATTTGTAGCAAAGCTTAAGTCTAATTGAAGATGTTTTATACAGGTTTAAACATGGGCAATAAGGGAGTGAGAATGGGTAATTAGCAAAGTGCAGGGCTATGAAGACACAGCTGCTGTTGCCTCCAGTGACTGTCAATCACAACGGCAATTGTAAAATGTCCTCAGTTTCCAATGGATCTTCAAAGTTATGGTCAAATTATCCCCTGTCATCTTCACCAAGGCTTATTCTACTCACATTCATGTGCCCTAATTCAGGGATTTCTAAGGTCTCAAATTAGAATTCTGAGATATGTCAGACCCTTGACTCTCTTCCTTTTTCCAACCCACAAAGATATGCTCTATCACAAACACCTCTCATTTTCACTCCAGTCTCCACCTGCATCTGGCACTGTGTCTCCATTACATACTTGTTCTCTTGTTACATATCACTACTGTCCAGGTTGTAATCTATTTTAATTTAAAACCATTACAAAACCTCCAACTCAGACATTTGGCACATCTGAGCGGCTCAACTTCAAAAGGCTTCAAAAAGTAACCAAACAATGACTGGGATAAACAGAAAAAAGGATGAAATGTTTCTACAGGCTGTACTCATAAGCTCTGCAGGGTAAACACGTGTGAACCAATACTTTCCCCCCTGGTAACTTGGTGTCAGAAAAATGACAAAGACATGCTCCTCAAATCTGTTTCTTCCTAGTTACACCTTAACTTCGCTATTGTATTTCTCTTATTGCAACTCGTTGACACATCTTCTAAAATGGACTCCTGATTGGATCCGAAAAAGCATTATTTTATATAGGACTTTAGTATTCGTTTATAAATCAATATATTTTCCTAATTCAGTATATCTTTAATTGATGAAATATGTTACAAAATATATTCATTCTTTATACTTAGACTGTACTTCATCTATAAAAAATACTAAGGCCCTCGTACTTTGACTACAAGAGAATTGGGAGGCTATAGTTTTAGTGTTTACATTTATGAATCTGAACTCTTCTTGTGCTAGGAAAAAAAAAGTTAAATTTTTGATACAAATAGTTAAATATTCTTTAAAACAAGTGTCCCATGTCTGAGCCACACCTCTACCTTATTTCCAGTCTACTAAACTGTGTGGGAATTGTTCTAATGCTTTGTCTTATTTTGTCTCCCAAAAAGCAACGCTTCCAGACCTCAGGGTTCTGCCATATTCCCACTGGCTGGGCAGGGAGATGGGGTGGGACTTTTAGATTCCATAGCTGAGGGGCCAGAAGAGAGAGGAGAGACAGAGAATTGTCATAACAGGAAAGGAGAAAGATGAAATTTAAAGGCCTGCTGGCAGGTAAGGATACAGGAAAATGGCTCTACAGGCCAATTCCCTGGTTGGATCTGGGGTAGCAGATTAACATAAGAATACCAGAGGGAAATATTTGCTAGCCAGAAGGAATACTAGAAATGCCCAACTAATGAGCAAGTCAAGGCATATCAAAATTAGTTGATGCATCTGTATATCTTTACTTAGCAAATACGAAGAGCTCTTGGGTGGGTACAAGTGTGTTACCCACCAGGAACCAAAGTGGTTTAACTAATTCACTACTACAGATGGTATGCAATGTGGCAGGCAAGAACTCACTATTAAAAATTATTTAGAGATTCTTGGGTGGAACACACACATGCCATGATATAAGAGTAGGAGAAGTAGAGAATTGTCTTCTTAATAGACTACAGATTTTGCCCAATCCACATGGAGATTTCTTCCCATGGTTCACTAGTACAAAGAGTTTGGCCCCAGAGATGCTGAGAGCCCATGCTGTGCAAAGAGAAGGGTTGGCTGCACAGAGGAAGGCAGAGAGAGGCAGACAATAGATTGCCTGCCTCCTACAACCAGATAAAGGATAGAGATATATAAAATTTGATTTAATTGATTTAAGGATAGAATGGAGTATACTGATGATTGTTTAAATGTCCTTAAGTATATATAAATGAATAAATATTTTGAGGCTTTTGATTGTAAATTATAGGTCAAAGAACAGGGGGTAAATAGGAAAAAAAACATACCTCAGACAGAAAATAGAAGCTTAAGTCAATTCAAGTTATCTAAAGGGACATATGTTCCCACAGATTAATTTCTATAGAAGGGAGAGGATACGACTATACTTAGATGAATAAATAATTGAGGCTTTTGATCTTAAGTTATAGGTTGAAAAGCAGGGGACAGGCAGCCTAACCTATCTCAGACAGAAGAAACATAGGCCTGATCTCACTATTAAAGATTAATCTTGTAAGAACAAAACAGGAGATTGTGGAGGAGCACTATCGCATCATATAATATTTCCCTATATTGCCTTCATTGCTTTGAGTTGTTTTAATTACTGAAATAAAGATGATTATATGTTTGGTGATATTTATGATTTTAAAATTCCTCTGGGAGAGAGGTCAAGTTATATCTTTAATGATTTCCAGTTACTGGACCAAGAACATGCCATTTTGGGAGAGAGGCTCTATATTTGTGGTGATAAAAAAGGAAGAAAAGACTATGGACCCCTTCCAGAGTGATATGGATCAGATATAACAGGAGAAGACCCCCTGAAAATCTTGGCTACAGAAAAGAAATACTCGAAGAAAATCAAACAGGACAGGCAACTTGATTAGCCGATTCCTTGACATGGAAGAGCCCAATAACTAGATTAGACATAAAAATGTCTCTAGACAAAACTTCAGCAAAAATTAGACAATAAATCTTGTTTGTTGTGGAATCCTTACAATTCATTGTGCCATCCTTGACATGGCATGAATGAAGACTTATAACAATTGGTAATTGATAAAATTAACTCATAAAAAGGACAGTTGTCTTTCACCTGCTCGATCAAGGGGCAAAACTCCATCCTTAACTGATCTGTGCATCTTACAAAACCCATACAAATATTTTAATTACAGTATTAAAATTTTGGTTTTGAGATTCATATATTACAGAATGCAACTATTACAGCAATGGAATGAATGGGCACTAATATTTATAGAAATTGATACTCTATCTAGAGAAATGTAATGGAGTGATCAGGTACAGCTTGTAGAATCCTTTCTTGTTTGGAAAAGATATAAGTTAAATTCTTCTGTTGATATCAGCTTGTGCCCAGGCTTCACTATACCAAACAAAATTAGAAAAACTTCAGTTGTAATAACTTTTACATTTCCAATCCATTTAAAATAAAATCCTACAGAATTTAACTTATATCTCCCTCAAACAAAAAAGATTGTCTGTCTGTTTATCTGTCTATTCTGTGCCAAATAGACTTTAAACAAGGCTCAATGATTATAGATTTAAGGGATGATAAAAACAACTCATAAATAAATTGATAAAATCAATCAAAAGAACTTTATTGGCATGCACTCTTATGAAATTTGGAAGTTGAATGGATGTTTAATCATCAAGTTTTTCTTTCCTTTTAAATGTTGGAGGTATATCAGGAATTATTATATTGCAATATACTTCATGATTTATTTAAAAGTTGTCCTGTAAAACTATGGTTAGTTAAGGTGCCTACCCCTGTAGTAGACATCTTCAGATACAACTCTAGGAGCCTGCTCCACTGCTGATCTCTTGTAGACAACGTGAATCCTTCCTTTTTCTTCATCCATCTGCTTCCCTCTCTCCAAAGGTTCAATGAAATACTCTTCATTATCGCTCTTTATCATTCCAGCCTAAAGAAAGCATAAAATGTGTTCATTTTAATCATCATTTTCAATTCACAAGTACATCCTTTTAAATGACAAGGATGTAAATCATGAGAATCATTTTTCTGTTTGATTACAAATTAAAAGCAGGTAAATTATACTAGGCATTCTTATTAATGTGGGGGCTGATGAGATAGCTCAGCAGTTAAGGATGTTTATTGATCTTCTGCAGAGTGCCCAGGTTTGGTCTCAGTTGCCACATGGTGGTTGACAACTCCTTGAAACTCCAGTTCCAGGGGGCTGAATGTCATATTCTGGTGTTAAAGGGCATGTGCACACATATATTGTACAAATATATACGTCCAGGCACACTTAGTTACACACACACAAATTAAAAAAAAAATATGCCAGGAATGAAAAATCCATAAGAGGTAGAAAATACCAAGTTTAAGCAGGGTAAAAATAAAATCACATGACACACCCATTTCACCAGAGTTCCAAAAAGGGTATATTCTATTTGGTATTTCTTAGCAAAAGAAACTTATATGACACAGGAACTCAAAATATTCCCTGATTTTCCCTGATGACAGTGTAGATCCTATATGAAACGTGCTGTATTACATTTGCAACTCATTTTCATCTCCCACATAGTTGTTACTGTGTGACAGATGTAGGGATACCACATCCCATCTTTATCCTTAACAGGCTTTGCTGGAAATTCCCTACTTCTAACATTTGTTACCCTGGAGAACTCACACATATTCATGGCTAAAATGTCCAGTTTCTCATTAATAACATCTATTGGAAGCAGAAAGCATTGTTAACTAGCCTTAATCTTACACAACATTAATCTATTGTACTGTGTATATATATGTGTACATATATACAACATATATGTATATAAATACACACACACACACACACATTTCTGAGTTGAAGTTCCATTGTTCACCTTAGTCTTTGATTTGCTTCCAATCCATTAAATCACCAAATCTTGTAGTTTTGTTTAATATATACTTTTTTTTTTTTACAATCCCAGACATGTACAGAGTACATTCTGATTACAAAACTCCTCACCTAACTGGACATGGTAGTTGTAGATGGCTTTAGTTCCAGCACTGAGGAGGCAAAGGCTGATAGAATTTTGTGAGTTTGAGGCCATCCTCAAGAACATCCAGGGCTACAGAGATCCTGTTTCAAAACAACAGCAATTCAAATCTTACCTTCTCTAGTCTACTTCTTACCTAAATCCCTTCCCCCCCCCATTTATAAGTCCTACATCCTTGTGTCTCTTTTTCTTTTCTTTCTTTTGAGGCCCATTAAATTTAACCACCATCATTTGTGTATCCACTGAAGACTGGTGGCCTATTCTGTGGATACACAACTTAAAGGAAATGGCTGTGCTTTCTCCAGATCCCACTAGTAACTGATAGTTCAGAAGGGAAGAATAGGGATGAGGGAACTCCCTACCCCCAGTTGATGATTAAAGGTCAGTAGGCTCAGTGTTACACAGGGCTACTGTGTGGGACTGCGTAAGGGTACCTTGGTTCATGGCTGGGCATGGGCCTGGAACCCCAAGACTCTAAGTGAGAAATGGCAGGCATTCGGCCACGTCCCCAGAACCCAGGGTCCTGAAAAGCAGTCTAGTCTCCATAGATCTACATTGTTCAGTCACATAGGCCATTATAGCCCCTCCCAAAGTGCACAGGTAGAGGGTGTGACCTCTAGGCCTGAGGCCCTAGGGATTTACATACTAATGAAGGCCAGAGGGCAGAGCAAATTAGGCATACCTCCCCAGGCCCTCCCCTTTTCTCCCTCCCTATTTAACTCAGGACTGCCCTGAGTTTCACGTGGGGGGGGGGTGTACATCCAGATCCATCCACCATCCACCATGACAATAAACCCTTTTGGAATCAAGGACTTTCTTGTGTCATTGGGGCCTGCCCATGCCAAAGCCCCCAGCTTCTGGAACTCCAGATGTTTCTCTTGTATGTGGGAGCCAAAGCATGGAAACCTCCACCCACCCCCCAACCCCCACCCCCGGACACCACCGCTGCAGCCTATCTTTCCCACACTACTGCAAGTCACCATGGCTGCTAAGAGATCAAGGGAGCATTGGCTGTACATGCCTTGGAGACAGCACGTTACAACGCTTCTCCCTGTTGTCTGGCTTTTATATTCCTTCTGATCCTCTCTTCTGGGATGTTTCCTGAGCCTGAGAGGGGGCCGTGCAAGTGTCCTATGTAGCACTGCATGCTTACTTATTTTCAGCACCATCAACAACCAAGTATCTCCATGTTCACTGCAGTTCACGGCAGAGAGGAACAGTCTGCCTTCAAGATCACTTCTGTAGTTGATTTACCTTACAGAAATTACCCCCTTGAGATTGTTCACAGATCCTAATGATTCACGCAGGTAAGTCTGTGACTGAAGGAAGCAGGTAAGGACTGTGAGCACTGAGCAATGACTACTAAGCCACTTGAAAGTAAGAAGGAGGGCAATGACAAGAATTATCCCATTTGGTTTTTTTCTTTTAATATTTCTCTCTATATTATAGCTGAACATTTAAATGGCAGGCACCATGATACTACTTTCCACCAGTAAAGTACAAGTAAAACTCACACTTCAAACTGAACATCTACCTTAGAAAACAAGGTTCATTTAAGTGAGGCTGAGACTGTATAAGTGGCAAGGTGAAAGGCAGAGTCTGAGGTTTAGCTATGATCTGAATGTGTTTTCCATAGACCCTTGCGCCAGAAGTTTCACCACATATAACAATATTGGCAGGTGATTGGGTTTAAGAGGTAAGGCCTAGAAGAAACCAGCTGGGTTGACCACACCACCTTCAGAAGAGACTTCAGAAGAGATCAATGTAGTCCTTGAGGAACCAAGTTAGTTCTGGAGAGAGCAGTGTGTTTCCAAGTGAGGCACCACGTGCTTGGTGCCTTCTGCATTCAGCTGTTTTCCCTTCTGCTTGCCTGCAATGTGGTAACATGTGGGGGACTTTGCCAAGCACAAGGATCCTGTTCTTTGGATTAGGTTCTAGCTGCCAGAATCATGAACTAAATAAATGCTGTTCCTTTATAAAGACTGAGGCGTAGGGATTTGCCATAGCAGCACAATAGAAAGGAAATGCTGGCACACATGACCTCTAATGTGGATGGGTAGAAAATGTGAGTCTAAACTTCCATTAATTTAAATATAATTTAATGGAAACATTATCCTAAAGTACTATTTAAAAAAAAATACCACAGAAAATAGATTGGCAAAGACATGCCTCATCTACCCTCTAGATTCAATCTAGCAAAGCAAAACATACAAGCCTAAAGGGATTCAAGGAAGTTTGTTACCAAAAGTCCAGCAACATGGTTGATGAGCGTGAAATCAAATTAGGATACTTCCCCTTCCATAACCTCACTGAACACAACAAAATAACGTCAGGGACTAACTGCTTTTTAGTTTCTTTTATTTTTTTAGATCACAATATAATTATATCATTTCCCTTTCCTTCCCTACAAATCCATTTATAGGCCCTCCTTTACTCTTTTTCAAATGAACGACCTTTTCATTTCTTGTTGTTACATGCATATATCTATACGTATATGCATACAGAGTCCTCATCCCTCATCAAGAAAACTTCTCTCTGCAGACGAAAACAATTACAGAAAGCCATACCAATCAAAATGTGGCTCAGTAGAGCCCAATGCCAATGGACACATCTACAAAACATACCTTCATCGATGCTTCCATGGAAGAGGAGGCAGAAAAGTTCAAAGAGCCAGAAGATCATGGAGTTTGCCGAAAGATTGTTTCTCCAGATAGTATCAGAGACTTAATGACTTTTAAATACAAATTATCGAATATATTCTTCTGTAGACTTAGCATACATCACAATAAATTACTCATAGCATCTTGATTTCGAGTAGCACAGAGGGCTCTCTAAAACTGCCCTCTAAAATAATCACGTTCTTTTAGACAAATGATGACGGACTACATATGGCCTGACCATGAAAAGGCTCAAAAAAACAGGTGTTTCCTTATGGCAGTTCATGCCTGCCTTGCGGAAGGGGTATGTGCCCCAGAAAGTCACCCTAGGATCTAGATTGATAATCACTCTGACACTCTGGGAGTCTGCCCAATGAGCAATAGAAAACCTTGTCAGGAGTATGCCTTAGTCCCAGTGTTCACTGTTTCTCTACTTCCACACAGGACAGGGTTACACGGATCACAGCCAACTGTGAAGAGAGCCAGAAAACGTAACCTGGCTCTTTGCCCAGGGAACAGAGACAGATTTTGATGAGCAGATGGAGGTGGCAACCTTAGATGAACTAATGTCACTTCTTTGCTTACTTTTTCATTGCTTCCCCTTGCACTTAGAATGACACTTACTACCACAGTCCCAGAGTCCTGCTCTGTCTACGACTCTCCAGGAACCACCTTACTGCTGTCCCGAGGCTCCAGTCAAAGAGGAAATGCTATTACTCTTCGAAAGCCCGTTCTACACATGCACATTGCCTTTTTATATTCTGTTTCATCAAAAAAAAAAAGTTATCTCCTTAAAAGTGATTTTTTTATACCTTCACGGAAATTTGGCGCCCCATCTTCTGACTCATAGCAATATGTTGCTTCTGCTGTTTTTCTCTCTTACGGCTCTTATTACAAGTTATTATGGCTGTGTTATATGCTTGTCACTATTTATTATTCCTTCTCCTCTGCAAGTTTGTCCGCTCCCAAGGCAGCCATGTCTATCTTAATTAGCCTTTTAATCTTTAAGCACTGGCACCACATCTGGCATGCCTTTTGCATTCAGTTTTTATAATGAACAACTATATAAATAAACTCTAGAGATAAAGGCATAAATCATAGTTACAGCTATGTGCTGGAGGCCAAATGCACACAAGAATAACTCCACTTCGTGGGGGGATATTTGGAGGTTTCCGTTCATAATTGCTGTCCCTGTATGCTTAGGTGCATCATCATGGTGGTGGGAGTTTGTGGTGAAGAAGAGTCTGGGTCTTATGGATGAGAACCAGGGCAGAGCAACTGCAAGTGGATAGAGGATGACACAGCCTCCAGGGAAAATTCCTGCTACCTTCTTTCTCCCAGGAGACTTCACCTGCCACAGTTCTTCCATCTGCCAGTGATCTATCCAGACTTTAAAATCTCTCATGGATTAAGCCATTCACTAAGTTAAAACCCTCGTAATCCAACTGCCTCAGAAAACATCCTCAGACACCCGGAGGTGCTCTTCAACAATCTCCTGGACATTTATCAATCCAGTCACGTTGACAAGCAGGATTAACCATTACAAGGGATGCAGAATTTTTATAGGTTTATAATGATTTTCAAAAGATGGGAGAGAGGACTTCTGGTCTGGGCCCGAGCATAGAGCAGGTCACAGGCGGCAGCTCTATACCCAACCCCAGAAAACCAAGAGAAAGAGGGACTCCCAGGAGTTTGAACTCAGGCAGCATCCCAGGTAAGGAAAAAGCAGCACTTGCCCCAAACAGGGAGCAACTGGGACCCACTGGGACCCAGGAATTCACTCCAGGCCCGGAGCGCGGGCTCCATCCTGTCTGGGCCCGAGCACTCAGCAGATCCCGGGAGGCAGCTCTGCACACAATTTCACAGAACTCAGAGGAAGCAGGGCTCTCAGGAGCTCTAACTCAAGCAGTATCTTAGGCTAGGAGGTGGCAATACTTCCCCCAAACAGGGAGAAACCGGGACCCACTGGGACCCAGGAATTCACTCCTGGCCTGGAGCTTTCCTTCCGGTCTGGACCCGAGCACTCATCAAATCCCTGAAATCAGCTCTGCATCTAATCTCACGGAACCCAGAGGAAGCCGGGCTCCCAGGAGCTCTAACCCAAGCAGTATCTTAGGCTAGGAAGCAGCAATACTTGCCCCAATCAGGGAGCAACCAGGACCCACTGGGACCCAGGAATCTACTCCTGACCCAGAGCCCAGGCCCCTTCCGGTTTCCACCTGAGCATGGAGCAGATCTTGTGCCTCAGATCTAACCCTAGCAGCAAAACCCATCCCAAACAGTTATGACACAACCCAGATAATAGGAAAGACAGGCCCCAGTCAGAGACAGCACAGATAGCACAAAGGTGATCCAGATGGCGAAAAGCAAGCACAAGAACACAAGCACCAGCAACCCAAGATACTTGCCATCATCAGAACCTAGTTCTCCCACACTAGAAAGTCCTGAACTCCTCATATCACCAGGAAAGCAAGAACCAGATCTAAAATCACTTCTAATGATGATGATAGAGGACTATAAGAAGGAAGTAAATAACACTATCAAAAAACTTGAGGAGAACACAGGAAAACAGGATGAAGTCCTTAAAGAAACACAAAAATCCTTTAAAGAATTATAAGAAAACACAAACAAACAGATGAAGGAATTGAACAAAACCATCCAGGACATAAAAATGGAAGTAGAAACAATAAAGAAATCACAAAGGGAGATTACTGTGGAGATAAAAAACCTAAGAAAGAAATCAGGAGTCATAGACACAAGCATCACCAACAGAATACAAGAGATAGAAGAAAGAATCTCAGGGGGAGAAGATACCTTAGAAAATATTGACACAACTGTCAAAGAAAATGAAAATGCAAAAAGTTCTTAACACAAAACATCCAGGAAATCCAGGACGCAATGAGAAGATCAAACCTAAGGATAATAGGTATAGATGAGAGTGAAGATTCCCAACTTCATGGGCCAGTAAATATCTTCAACAAAATTATTCAGGAAAACTTCCCTATCCTAAGGAATGAGATGCCCATAATCACACAAGAAGCCTAAAGAACGCCAAACAGACTAGATCAAAAAAGAAATACCTCCTGTCACATAATAATCAAGACACAAAATGCACAAAACAAAGAATTTTAAAAGCAGTAAGGGAAAAAGGCCAAGTAACATATAAAGGCAAACCTATCAGAATTACACCAGATTTCTCACCAGATACTATAAAAGCCAGAAGATCCTGGACAAATATCATACAGACCCTAAAAGAACATAAATGCCAGCCCAGGCTACTTTACCCAGCAAGACTCTCAATTACCATAGACTTAGAAACCAAGACATTCCATGACAAAATCGAATTTACACAGTATCTTCCCACAAATCCAGCACTACAAAGGATAATAGCAGGAAAGCTCCAATACAAGGAGGGCAATCATACCCTAGAAAGAGCAAGAAAA
Organism: Grammomys surdaster; assembly: GCF_004785775.1. Lineage (NCBI taxonomy): Eukaryota > Metazoa > Chordata > Mammalia > Rodentia > Muridae > Grammomys > Grammomys surdaster. The sequence continues at coordinate 2,395,236 of NW_021620751.1, forward strand.
TAATCCTTTTCCATCAAACCCAAAAGAAGATAACCACACAAACGATGTCTCCACTATTAGCAAAACTGACAGGAAGCAACAACACCCACTCCTTAATATCTCTTAACATCAATGGACTCAATTCCCCAATAAAAAGGCATAGGCTAACGGACTGGATACGCAAACAGGACCCAGCTTTTTGCTGCTTATAGGAAACCCACCACAGTGACAAGGACAGACACCACCTTAGAGTAAAACGTTGGAAAACAATTTTTCAAGCAAATGGCCCTAAGAAACAAGCGGGAGTAGCCATTCTAACATCGAATAAAATCAACTTTCAACTTAAAGCTATCAAAAAGGATAAGGAAGGACATTTCATATTTGTCAAAGGAAAAGTCAACCAACATGAACTCTCAATTCTGAATATCTATGTGCCAACTACAAGAGCACCGACTTTCATAAAAGAAACCTTACTAAAGCTCAAAACACACATTGCACCTTACACAATAATAGTGGGAGACTTCAACACCCCACTCTCAACAATGGATAGATCATGGAAACAGAAACTAAATAGAGATACAGTGAAACTAACAGAAGTTATGAACCAAATGGACTTAACAGATATCTATAGAATATTTCACCCTAAAGCAAAAGAATATACCTTTTTCTCAGCACCTCATGGTACCTTCTCCAAAATAGACCATATAATTGGGCAAAAGACAGGCCTCAACAGATATAAAAAAACTGAAATAATCCCCTGCATCCTATCAGATCACCATAGTCTAAGGCTGGTCTTCAAAAATGACAAAGACAATGGAAAGCCCACATTCACATGGAAACTGAACAACACCCTACTCCTTGATAATCTGGTAAGGGAAGAAATAAAGAAAGAAATTAAAAACTTTTTAGAATTTAATGAAAATGATGACACATCATACCAAAATCTATGAGATACAATGAAAGCAGTGCTAAGAGGAAAATTCATAGCTCTAAGTGCCTACAAAAAGAAACTGGAGGGAGCATACACTAGCAGCTTGACAATGCACCTGACAGACCTAGAACAAAAAGAAGCTAATGCACCCAAGAGGAGTAGACAGCAGGAAATAATCAAACTCAGGGCTGAAATCAACCAAATAGAAACAAAAATAACTATCCAAAGAATCAATAAAACCAGGAGCTGCTTCTTTGAGAAAATCAACAAGATAGATAAACCCTTAGCCAGACTAATCAGAGGGCAGAGAGACAGTATCCAAATTAATAAAATCAGAACTGAGAAGGGTGACATAACAACAGAAACCGAGGAAATTAAAAAAAATCATCAGATCCTACTACAAAAGTCTATACTCAACAAAATTGGAAAATTTGGATGAAATGGACAATTTTCTAGACAAATACCAGTTACCAATGTTAAATAAGGACCAGATAAACCATCTAAACAGTCCCATAACCCCAAAAGAAAAAGAAGCAGTCATTAAAAGTCTCCCTACAAAGAAAAGTCTGGGACCAGATGGTTTTAGTGCAGAATTCTATCAGACCTTCAAGGAAGACCTAATACCAATTCTCTTCAAACTATTCCACAAAATAGAAACAGAAGGTACACTACCCAATTCATTCTATGAAGCCACAATTACGCTCATACCTAAACCACACAAAGACCCAACAAAGAAAGAGAACTTCAGACCAATCTCCCTTATGAACATTGATGCAAAATTACTCAATAAAATTCTAGTGAACCGAATCCAAGAACACATCAAAACAATTATCCATCACGATCAAGTAGGCTTTATCCCAGGAATGCAGGGTTGGTTCAATATACGGATATCCATCAATGTAATCCACTATATAAACAAACTCAAAGAAAAAAACCACATGATCATCTCACTAGATGCTGAGAAAGCATTTGACAAAATTCAACACCCCTTCATGATAAAAGTCTTGGAAAGATCAGGAATTCAAGGTCCATACCTAAACATAGTAAAAGCAATTTACAGCAAACCAGTAGCCAGCATCAAACTAAATGAAGAGAAACTTGAAGCAATCCCACTAAAATCAGGGACTAGACAAGGCTGCACACTCTCCTCCTACTTATTTAATATAGTATTGGAAGTCCTAGCCAGAGCAATTAGGCAACACAAGGAGGTCAAAGGGATACAAATTGGAAAGGAAGAAGTCAAAATCTCACTATTTGCAGATGATATGATAGTATACTTAAGTGACCCCAAAACTTCCACCAGAGAACTCCTAAACCTGATAAACAACTTTAGCAAAGTGGCTGGATATAAAATTAACTCAAGCAAATCAGTAGCCTTCCTCTACTCAAAAGATAAACTGGCTGAGAAAGAAATTATGGAAATGACACCCTTCACAATAGTCACAGATAAAATACCTGGATGTGAACCTAACCAAGCAAGTAAAAGACCTGTATGACAAGAACTTCATGCCCCTGAAGAAAGAAATCGAAGCAGATCTCAGAAGATGGAAAGATCTCCCATGCTCATGGATTGAAAGGATTAATATAGTAAAAATGGCTATTTTGCCAAAAGCCATCTACAGATTTAATGCAATACCCATCAAAATTCCCACTCAATTCTTCAGAGATACAAAGAGCAATCTTAAAATTCATTTGGAATAACAAAAAAACCAGGATTGCGAAAACTACTCTCAGCAATAAAAGAATTTCTGAGGGAATCACCATCCCTGACTTCAAGCTGTACTACAAAGCAATAGTGGTAAAAACTGTGTGGTATTGGAACAGAGACCAGCGGGAGGATCAATGGAATAGAATAGAAGACCAAGAAATGAACTCCCATACCTATGGTCACCTGATCTTTGACAAAGGAGCTAAAACCATCGAGTGGAAAAAAGACAGCTTTTTCAACAAATGGTGCTGGTCCAACTGGAGGTCAGCATGTAGAAAAATGCAAATTGATCCATACTTATCTCCTTGTACAAAGCTCAATTCCAAGTGGATCAAGAACCTCCACCTAAAACCAGCCACACTGAAACTAATTGGAGAGAAACTGGGGAAAAGCCTGGAACACATAGGCACAGGAGAAAAGTTCCTGAACAGAACACCAATGGCCTGTGCTCTAAGACCAAGAATTGATAAATGGGACCTCATAAAACTGCAAAGCTTCTGTAAAGCAAAGGACACAGTCAATAGGACAAAGCGGCAACCAACAGACTGGGAAAAGATCTTCACCAACCCTACATCTGATAAATGGTTAATATCCAAGGTATACAAAGAACTGAAGAAATTAGACTCTAGACAAGCAAAGAACCCTATTAAAAAATGGAGCACAGAGCTGAACAAAGAATTCTCAACTGAGGAAGCTCGAATGGTTGAGAAGCACCTAAAGAAGTGTTCAGCATCCCTAGTCATCAGGGAAATGCAAATGAAAACAACACTGAGATTCCTCCTCACACCAGTCAGAATGGCTAAGATCAAAAACACAGGTAACAGCACATGTTGGCGAGGATGTGGAGAAAGAGGAACACTCTTCCACTGTTGGTGGGATTGTAAACTGGTACAACCACTCTGGAAATCAGTCTGGCGATTCCTCAGAAAATTGGACATAGTATTACCTGAGGACCTAGCTATACCACTCCTGGGCATATACCCAGAAGGTACTCCAACATATAACAAGGACACATGTTCCACTATGTTCATAGCAGCCTTATTTATAATAGCCAAAAGCTGGAAATAACCCAGATGTCCTTCAATAGAGGAATGGATGCAGAAAATGTGGTACATTTATACAATGGAGTACTACTCAGCTATTAAAAACAACGAGTTAATGAAATTCTTAGGCAAATGGATGGAGCTGGAAAATATCATCTTGAGTGAGGTGACCCAATCTCAAAAGAACATACATGGTATACACTCACTGATAAGTGGATATTAGCCCAAAAGCTCACAATTTCTAAGAAACAACGTATAGACCACTTAAAACTCACATAGAAGAAGGTAGACGAAAGTGTGGATGCTTTGTTCCTTTCTAGAAGGAGTACCAAAAGTTTCAACCAGAGCTCCCAAAGTCTAAACCGCCAGCCAGAGAGCACAAAGGGAGGGACTCATGCACCTGTATAGGGAATTGAGGGTGACCTTGTTTGACTTCAGTGAAAGTGGAAGGCCATGGTCCCCAAAAGTTTGGATCCCCTACTGTGTGGGAATTGGAGAGCAGGGAGATGGGACTGGGAGGATGTTTGGAGCACACCCTCACAAAAATTAGGAGGAGGGGGTATGGGATAAGGGGTTTTGGGGGAGAATGGGAGAGGAGATAACATTGAAAGGTAAATATGTATAATATCCAATAAAAAAACCCCACACAGATAAAGGGTCTAAAAATAAAAAACAGAGGGAGAGAGTTTACTTATTTTAAATTATTTTCAAAAGTTTCTAGGAGTTGCTAATTGGCTCAGATCCTATTTTAAACTCTCCACAAAAGAATTTAAGTCTGTTCAATATTCTCGAGAGAGGTAAATCCTAATTTTCCTCAACAGTTAATTGACAAAAGAAAGGTAATCTCACAAAAAGTAGAAGAAGCTATTACTAATCAATATATTATATAGCCTGATTAGTTTTCAGCAATGATATAACAGTCCTTTGACAAAAGATTATTAATATAGATTTATATATCTTTAAATAAGGTCTTCATGACTCTCTGAGTGCGGAAGGAGCGACTATTGGTGCTTGCGCCCTGATTTTACAAGAACTCTGAAAAATTGGATTTAAAAACAAAAGAGGGGAAACGGTACCCCCTCAGAAGGAGTCCCCCTGAAATACTCTCCATCATGCCTTGTTCACTTTTATCTCTCTAAAGCTGAAAGCTCATGGCAAATCTGCTGCTGACTGCCTCTGGCACCACCAAGACCAACAAAACTTTGCCACAGATATGGGGAAGGACCCTCTTACCCTTAAAGGGAATGGCCCAGACCCAGTTTCCTTATGGGTTGGAGGACTGATATGCCTGTCTGATACCACAGAAGGCACAGCTAACCGGCTACCAAAAAGATTAATGAAAAAAATAGATACCCCCACAAAGCCAGGCCCAACCATAAATACGATGAATAACAATTTACATCCAGGGAAGAGAAATCTCCCTGAGAATCCCCTTCTTTTTCCTTTCCAGGTAAAAATGAATCACCCGTGATGTCTGCTGTTAGAAGTTCTAATCCAGATGCTAGCCTCCGAACTTATACTACTCAGACCTTTGAAGGGCCACTGACAAGAACATCAAACAGCTAGAGATTGACATCACTAATCTGAAGAAATCCCTTGTTTCACTGTCTGAAGAGACATCCTAAAATCACAAAGATCCTTATTGGACTTGATTTACTCTATTACAATAGAAAAGGTTCTGTACAGCTCTTGACTGTGTACAGCCCTTAAAGAAGAAGGTTGCCTTTACATAGACAAGACAAGGAGGGTTAAAGAGAGCATGAAATAGGTAGTGAAGGCCCTAAGAAAAATCAGAGAGAGAAAGAGACAGATGAATGCTGGTACAAGAACTGGTTTTCAGCCTCTCCAAGGTTGTCAACCCTATTTCCTCCCATCTTGGGACCATTATTTGGGTTCTTTTTGCTTTTTTCTGCTGGTCCCTGGCCCTCAAATAGGCGGACTAACTCTGTGATACAACAGACAAATAATTTGGTAGCAAAACCTACTCAGATACATTATCATAAGTTAGCTATGGAGGACCGTGAGACTCAAGAAGAGGTTGTTACTTTATACAGGGTGTTTCCAAAATCCATCTCCACCCAACCTAAAAGGGGGGACTTCTGCCCCTAGACCAAGCAGAGAGGGGCCACCCAGAACCCCCTCTGACAGGCGATCTGAATTCTTGCTTAGGCTGTGAGGCTAAGCACTGCAAGGGAATATAAATAAAAGATAAAAATATCTATCTGGGTTCCCTGAGGGACAAGCCTGACTGCATAGGGGTTGATGTCAAAAGTATCCCCTCTCCAGGAAAAAGACATCGGGATGGGTATGGCCCTCATGCCTCACTGGACAACGACAGGGGGACTGGAGCCATTACAAGGTCCCCTTCAATTACTGGAGGTCAGGCCTCTATCCCCGCCTTCACAAGTTTAGAATTGCCACAGCCCTTCTATACTTAGATTAGGGAGGAGATGTCAGGGACAGCCCTGCTTACACACTGAAGGCCTAAAATCAGCCATAGGCCTGAAATTAGCAATAGGCCTTCTTTGATCTTGTCCCTTCCATGTTCATGACTCTGTCTTGCCATTGGTTTTACCTTCTTATTCTGCCCAAGGGGTTCCACTCCAACCTCAAAGAGTCCCTGACAATCCCCAAACACCACAGGTGGGCACGATCTCCCTTTAAGGCCCTGGTACTAGCTCTGTACTTTGAATCATCCTTCTCTAGAATTCCATCCCTTTTAAGTTCTGGAGTGTGACCTCTCAGGTCAGCATGTTCTAGCTTCCCATCTGCTCTTCATGCAGCAGCCAGCATCTCTTTCCTGTTCAATGTGTAGTTAGAACATTCCACGTAATCAAGTGCCCATTATCGTGTTTGCTGCCTATTGACAGTCTTGGTCCTACTTCTTGCTACTCTCCTTTCCCATCGCTCACTAGCCAGGAGTTCCTTTCAGTCTGCTTTGTCCACTCTGTATCCCACATGCCCCCACAGGGTGCTGGGTTCAAACTATCTCATCCTTAAGTATTACTGAATGAAAACAAATTGACAAGAAAATGAGAATAAGGTATAACATGGGATTATTCCTAAATATTGAAGTTGAATTATTAAGAAATTAATGCTTTTATCCACAGAAACACAAAAGCAAGCTGGGGACAGGAATACGTATTTACTAGAAATTCCAGCACATGTATAGTGGAGGCAGAAAGACATAGAAAGGCTAAAGATAGGGAAAGTTGTTTTATCTGTGTTCCCCTGAGGTACTAGGGGTAATTGCTAACATTTTATGGAGGCATTCATGAATGTTTTTCAGAAATATAAACATGTCCACACTGGATTTCAGATAGATCTTGTCATATACAGTAAATAAATCTGTTGAAAAACTGAATGAGGAAAGTTTGCAAATACATTTAAGGTCAATAGAAAAAAAAACTTATAAAATTCTCAAAGAACCTACAATTGTCATGAAGAAAAACCCCCAAACCCTAAACTCTAGACAATGGTCCATAGCTTGCTTGCCTGGTGTTCTGGATTCCTGTCTCTTCCCACTGCTCTGTCTGCTTGGTCCAGCTAAAAGGGCTCTAACCTCACTGGCATTTCCTCCAGCAGGCCTACTTAGCCTCCATTGGCTCACCACTCCTTTTCCCCAGCAGTCATGCCGAAGTCTCTAGATGACTCTCTGTGAGCCTTTGGAACACCAAGATCCAACTCTACACAAACTTTGCAACATTTACCATTTTATTACATCCCAGGGTAGCAGAACAAAAGCTGGCTTAAGGCAGATGGCTTATATTTAGGAATAGAGGGAGAAAGCATTAACACAAATAGAACCAAACATCATGGGGGAAAAAAAAAGGTTAAAGGATTGGCAAGAGAGAGAGGAGGAAAACATGAAAGAAGAGTCCAGGTCCCCAAGGAAGGAGCTGCTGTATGCAAAGAATGAAGCCTGTGAGAAGCAACCTGAACAAACTGTGGTGTTTAACTAGAGTGGTAGGGGCTGGAAACATATTACAAAGAGCTACAAAGACAGCGGGTCATAAAACGGCATGTATTTTAAGGTCTAGAATATTCTTAGCTATTGTAGGTGGGTTCCGATGCACATCTTCCCACCACACTATTGATTTTTCTCCTTTGGTAGTGACACAAAACTGGAGGGACTATTTAAAAGATGCCTGTGTTTTCAGGGAAAAACAAAAAGAACAAAAAACCTTGCCCATGCATTCTTAACTGAGGCAAAATCATCAGTGCTGATCATGAAGTGCTGAAGACCTTTTTATGTATGGACATATTTAGTTACATAGTGAAGCACTCAAAAACATTTTTGGAAGCCCAAAGGCCATGTGTTGTCATACCTTAACATTAATTAGCTCACACCCCAGTCAGCTGCCTGGTTCCCTTTGTATAAGATATACTTATGACATTCAAGAGTAAAACCCAGTATGGCATTCTAGGTATTAATAATACTCATCACCCTGCCAGAGATGTACAACTTGAAAATTACAAACACAGATGTTTTTGGAATGCCACACATAAGATTATATATGCTCCTGAGGAACTGTACTCAAACAACCAGTTTAATTCACCATTAATACTGTTTATATAATAAGAGTTTAGAAATTGCTCCTTTCCCAAAGAACTCCATTTTGCCATTTCAATAACATACAATAAAAAAAAACCTGCCATATTCTCAAGCTATTTTTAAAAATAGTATTATATTTGATCTAGTATTAAATGATGGAAGGTTCATTTTGTTTTAATTCTAACATAAGTTCCTTGTCAGCCCTTTGGAGGGGATAACAGGATCACAGATGCTAAAAAGCCCAGTATCCCCTTCACATCTGGGCATCTCTTCCAGCTGTGTCACTCACTTCACATGGTGCCAAAAGTCCAAACTTGAGTCAGCAAGCCGCCTAGGATAGAAATAGCCATCTCCAGGGCCACACGCCTTTCTCACTGGGTGGAGTCCTCTCAGTCATACCTGATACCAAGCGCTCACATACTAGATCAGATAGTTTCCTCACTCGGTTATAATGCGAATGGAGGGTGTGGAGCACAGGGTGGTTCAGATGAGATAATGTCTATGGATTCATTTTATAAACTATAAAGTTATACAAGAAATGTAAAACACAATTCTTTATAGGTCACAGTAATAAAAGCCAGTCACCAAGGAAAGATTAACTTGTACTTAGCTCAATTTATGACGAAAATCAGCCTCAAAGACAGTTCTTAAAAGAAGTCCAATCAAAAGTTGCTAATCTCTCCTCAAAAATTCTGTTTCAGATATTCTAAAAGCCTCATGTCCCTTCTTACTTACAACATGAGAATGCCATCCCCCTTTGTTCCGTTAAGGCAGGAATATGGAGCTATGAATTTTATCCAGGAATCTCATGAAGCATGTCCCAAATACAATATGGATGTAGTTAAAACTGAATACCATTTCTGACAAGTTGGGCACAGCAGTAAGCTACTGGTGTACAGTCACACAAGGCAGCGATGGGATCTGAATGCCTAGGATAGCTCATGGGAAGGTGTGCTAATGACGTATATGGGAAGGGGTAAGACAAATATAATGTTCTGCCATGGCTGTCACTGGCACTATAGCAGGACAGCAGCATTTTAGTTCACTAAGCTGTATGAAGACACAGCACAGGGTGAAATATACCCTGTGTTCCTTCTTCGGTTATTGCACTGCACAGGCAAATACCTTATCTGGTTTCTATGTTATTAGAACAATGGATAGTACTTATTTGATAAAGATAACATCCTAAGGTTTCATGAATTTCAAGAGGTCTTTCAATGACATCACCAAGTCCCTACAGAAGATGTGATGAAGATGGCAATGTGGCTGGAAAGATAGAAAGCATAGAGTAGTGTGGCTTAGAAGGCTGCCTATAAGCCCAAAGCAAAAGCCCCACTTAAAATACTCTCACATAGACAGACAGACACACAGACACACAGATACACAGACACATAGACACACAGACACACAGACACATAGACACACAGAGAGGGGGGAAAAGAAGAAGAGGAAGAGGAGGAAGAGGAGGAGGAGGAGGAGGAGGAGGAGGAGGAGGAGGAGGAGGAGGAGAGCTTGAATGCTGTCTTTAGTACAACAGCATCTAAATATCTTGAAAGTCCCTTTCAAGTTTCTAAGATTGAAGTGTATTTGCAAAATCCCTTCTATGAAGAAGGTAAACAGGACTTTACAGAATAAAAAAAAAAATTAAAAGGATCCATCTCAACCCACAGTACAATTAACTACTAAAATGAGGAGTCTGATGATCAGTGACTTTGAGAGGTGACCGTTTCAGTTTCTTAATTAGGGAGCACAACCTCCAACTGATTCTCATCAAAATAAGCACCACAAGAAATGAACGTCTTGGGGGAGACTCTGAAGGCTAAAGGGCTTTCTGTACAGCTGGTTTAACTGCTCCATTTCCCTCATCTCCCCTGCCAGGCTGTACCCACCACAGTGACGGTGAACACAGCATGGCCTGTCTCCACGCAACCACATTATTCACACACTGACTCCGAGAAAAGACATGACATTCTAAAAGTCCCAGGAAGTCACTGTAATAAGTGTGTTTGGTACTAAGGAATCTCTATGTCATAGAGTTTGCAGTTCGAGAACAAGAAGAGGAGGATCATCCAGATGTTAATAACACAAAGTTTTCTCCTCTTGACAAACTGGTATTCCCTTATAAACGCTATATTTTATGTAATATTACTGGTAAGAAAACTCCGTCAACTCGGTACCTTCCTTGAAGGTCTGGCTTGTACCATGGATCCCACAGGACTGACTTGTTCTGAGATAAAATTTACTTTCTCTTCTTGACGTTTTCTTTTTAAAAATTGTTTTAAGTTATCATGGGTTTTATGATGACATTTTGTATATACATGTGTCATTTTCCTTTGTTCAAATCCATTCCCTCTTCCTGCTCCCCGCTTCTGTGGTCCCTGACACTCTGACTGGTTCTGCTCCTTATACTAGACAGTTCCCCATTATGTTTCCATTGTCTTATCAGTGACTGTATTTAAACTGAACCTTCTCTCTTACTTGGCATGGTGGTTAGTTATTGAACAAACTATATAGCCTGGTATTTCAAGTTGAAACTCTCAGATCACTACATTACTTGAAAGGAGAAGGCCAATTTTCTAAAAATGTATAAATTATTGGACTAAATATTTTTAACAATATTAGCATCATCCAATATTTCAAAGATATATGTGTTCCTAATGACACAAATAACTATGTTTATAATTGTTAGCAGAATATGAGTCTGTAACCACAAATATTGATTTGTTTTTCACTTTTAATAATTCACACTCTACATTGGCCAATAATTGTAAAATACATAAGGTGTTATTGAGTGTATGGTTCTATGACAAAGAACCATTTCATTTATGTTCATGAATACATACACCCAAGTACAACCTCAGTAGTCATGGAGAAAAAGGCCAACATAAAACAAACAGGCCTCTTCCCTCTTTGTAAAGCAAACCATAGCATCAAATTAGTCGTCCATTCTACTTCCTTCCCATTTGACTCTTGGTAACCATTCATATAGGTGACTGAGAACAGACTGGGTCTTGTGTTGTTTTCTATTGCTCATGAACAAATCCTCACAAACGGAAAGGTTGAAAACAGCACAACCGTGTCCTGTGTGAGTGCTGCGGGTCAGAATTCTAACTGGCAGTGGAGGGCTAGCAGAGCCCACTCCGGCAGCCTTAGATGCATGGGTTTCATTTCTCCACTCTACTCCCACACCCACCCCTCCACATTTCTTACCACCACTTCCCATTCTAATAGAACTGAAAACAGACAAAGGACTTACTTGATATGAGCAGAGTCAGAACTACTGCCATAGTTTCGCCTTCTTCATCAAATGCTCTTGCTAAGCCTCTGCAGCTAGCAAACATGGCCAGCTGTGGCAGCGCAGCATGGCTATGTCAGGACCTGAGAAGCCCTTCCCCATCCCATGCAAAACGAGATCCTATGGAATTAGCCAGGATTCTACCATAGCATAGTTTTTTTTAAATTTTATTTAAAATTTAAATTATTTGGATAGTTTATTTGCATTTCAAATGTTATCCCCTTTCCCAGCCCCCCCAGAAGCCTCCTATCCCCTCCCCCCCAACCCCGCTTCTATGAGGGTGTTGCTCCACCTATCCACCCTGCCTCCCCATGTTCACATTCTGCTACATTGGCGCATCCAGCCTTCACAGGGCCAAGGGCCTCTCCTCCCATTGATGCCCAGCAAGGCCATCCTCTGCTACATATGTAGCTGGAGCCATGGGTCACTCCATGTGTACTCCTTGGTTGGTGGTTTAGTCCCTAGGAGCTCTGGGGGGGGGGGGTCTGGCTTGTTGCTTTTGTTGTTTTTCCTATTGGGTTGCAATTCCCTTCAGCTCCTTCAGTCCTTTCTGTAACTCCTTCACTGGGGACCCCATGCTCCCTGAGCCTGACAAATACAGAGGCGTGTGCTCCCAGCCAACCATTGGACTGAGCATGGGATCTACCATAGCATCTTATACACGGTGAGATGTGTCAAGAAAACCAACCTGCAGTTTAAAGCTATAAAATACAGTAAGATAAGAGATGGGTGAGCAACAGGAAGAGGAGCTTTTGGGAGCTAAGGGAGAGGAACAGGAGGTGGCAGTGGCAGTGGCAGCTGCAGGGGTGGAAAGCCCGACCCAATGCTCTGCTCAGAAGTCAGGTCAGCAAAATGCAGCATAAGCACCAGAGGGAGAGACACGATCCTCTAAAGAGAGCTTTCCACTCCTGCTGTACAGGAAAACTTTATATCTAAAGTAAAACCTCAAAATGTTAAAACACAGAAAATCTCTTTAAATTTTGGTGGAAGGACAGAGAAAGTTAAAAAGCAAGTCATGCAGTAACTTTTAGAACATTTTGACATTTTAAAGTCAGTCTCGTAACTGAATGTCCAAACAAACTATGCTCACTAGGGCATGCTAGGGCCTGTCCTGACAGTACAGTGACAAAGGGACTGATTAAGTGAAGACCAGGAAGGCGGTGGAAGGAACTGAAGTAAAAAAAAAAAGGTACCACTGCAGGTTTTGGTTATAGTTATTTCAGAAAGTTCTAAAAATCTTTAGTGAAATAGTTTTCATAAATATATAATACAAAATTTCAGATATAAGCCACTCAAACACAATTATGAAAATTCCTCTCCCATATGAAGAATGTGCGTATTATTCGTTAAAAGCCATTTTCCTCAACTCTCTTTTGAGACAAAAGTCTCCAAAATAGGCTTTAATTTAGATTATTAAAGCCCCCATGTACATTAATTTTATTAATATAGCCAGTTCAACAAGCCATCAAGGTTCATTTTGATTGAATGCTCACAAGAGGAAGCCAAGTGTGGTGGCAAGGAAGTTAATCTTAGCACCTAGAAGAGGCAGGTCAGTCTCTGAGATTGAGACCAACCTGGTCTACATAGCGTGCTCCTAACATAACAAGGCTACACAGTGAGCCCATTTCTCAGTACGTGTGTGCGTGCGTGTGCGTGTGCGCGTGCGCGTGTGTGTGTGTGTGTGTGCGTGTGCGTGTGTGCGCAGATAGGAGGAGCCTTAGCTTGGTTGACCAAGAAATTAGGTTCTGGTCACAGCTTTTCTAAAAAGAAAAAACTTATGACTTCTAAAGTTATTTAAACCCCTTTTGGCTGTTTCACAATCTGAGAAAAATCATGAGTATTTGACTGGGTAATCTCTAAAATATCTTCCAATTCAATTACTCTGTTATTCAAATTATATTCCAGTATTAAAGCTCCTAGGAAACACATGAATTTGAAAGGCTGCCCCTGCCAACATCCCAAGATCCACTTATTCCCATAATAAATAACTGAAATATGACTATAAGACTAACATAATTAACTCCTAAAGTAGGTCACAAATGTTAACATGCCAAAAAATTTAGGTCCCAACCTCAGAGCCCTTTCCATCTCCCACACTCCAGAGTCTGGTTCAGAAAGGCTGCACTGGGCATCAGACATCTGCAATTTTAAACAGTACTTCACATGTTGCAAACGGTGGTGGCCTGAAAATTATAGCTTGAGAAAAACTGCTTAAAATCATATGCCAATCAAAATGAATTCTAGATGTATACTCTCCTTAATTTGGGGCCAGGAATACAGCTCAGTGGTCGACTGATTGTCGTTCATATGCCAATCCTGGCACCCCAAAAGATATAAAAACAAATCTCAAGATGACTCAAAGGAAATATAAATAAATGGAATCTATGAATTAAAGTCAAGGTAGTAATTAAATATGTAATAATTATCTACTAAATACATAATACTATGTGTATTTCTGAGGGGCTTAACTTCATAGAATGACTTAAACAGTGTGTTAAATTAATAGCTACAAGAAAAAAATTAATAATCATATTTTTATGCAATGAGAAAATTCTAACAGCTGTCATAGGAAATACAATGTTTTACACATTCTAACAAATTAAATAATATAAAGAAAACTTAAAATCCAAAATAATCTCAAATTTTACTTCAGAAACTACTTAAAATAACATTCATGCACATACCAAAGCAAATGACATTGTAGACCTTTATAGCATATACTAAATATATCATATCAAGTGAGCTTTCTCATGATCTTTTCAGATATTTAAGTACGGTACTATGTTCATGTTCACTTTTGGAACCCATTTTAAACCTTATTGATTATAGATATTAGTGATGAGTGACTATTAGGCCTAGGATTGAAATCTACAGTCCCCGTGGAAACACAGTGGGCCATAGTCATTGCTCCTAAAAGGACAAGCTAGCCTACAGTCAGCACTGGCAGTAAAATAGTCGTAGATACATTTGACAGTATAGAAGTTCCATTTGTAAAGAAGAAATACTTCTGGCTCATTAGAACTCCTCATATGCCTTGCCTTGCTATTTTCCTTCTGGTAAACTCCACACAGTGAGGTCAATATCATCTTAGTGAGTGTTTTCAAATGTGTTAAAACCAAAATTAATCACTTGGAGCTCTTTTCTGGGTGCAGATTCTCATTCATGACCTGAGTCTCTATATTTATCTTTAATTAAGAAATTGGGTGTGTGGTATATGTGCCAGACACACACACACACACACACACACACAAACATACACGGAAGCTCAAGCAAAATATCTGTATTTTATCTTCCTTCATAACCTTCCACGTTATTTTTTGAGACAGCTCTTCTCACTAATAGTGAACTCTTGTTTTGGTTATTTTAACTAGCCAGTGAGCTCCTAGGACCTACCTGTCTCTAGTCCCCAAAACTGTACTCACAGGTACACTAGGCAATTTGGGAATTTGCACTCAGGTCCTCTGGCTTTTTATAATAAGTGCTTTTACCTACGGAGTCATCTCCCCAGCTCTAAGATTCGATATTTCTAACTAATTCCAAAGTAATATAACTGAGTCTCACCCTAGGACAGCACATTGAGTTAAGTCCACCCTTGGTCATCTCCACCTTAGATTTTTGAGACACTTAGTTTCTGAAATGAAAACTACCAGGTTCTTGGCTTCTCCCATGTGAGATAGTCATCGTTGGACTTAGACCATGCCATGTAAGCCAATTTAATGAATCGTTTCTAATATTAGTAGTGATTATATCAGTTCCCCTAGAAAACATTACACACAAGTGTCAACATCTGAGTTTGAAATCTCAGGCACGGAGGCCACATCTGTAATCTCAGGAATCTTATACTGAGGTTCATGGCTGACCAAGAGACTCTCAGAAGCTCTCAAGACAGCTAGGCTGATGTTCACAACAGAAAACAATAAATAGACCTTGTCATGGCATCTGAGGTTGTCCTCGTGTGCACAGTCCACATGTGCACTGAGGAGTACACACATACACACATAGACACACACAAACACAAGCACACACACATGCACACATACAAACACACGCACATACATACACACACATATACACACACAGAAACACACAGACACACACACACACATACATACACATGAAGATTAAAAAACATATTAACTAATTGATTTTAACAACTTAATCAATGGTAATACTTAAGTACTAAAAGCAACCAATAAAGATGACAGAACTTCAGGACAAGCAGTGTTCTTGGACATCTTCTTAGCCCTTATTTATCATTTCTACAAATGGTACCAGGGATCAATAATGGAATTGATTAGTTTTTCCTTGTAGATTTTATACATAACCAGAGTATTGAGTTCATACCAAAAGAAAATGGTGCACTGTATGCAGAACTCCCTGTGTGCTTAAGAAAAATCATTTTGTAATAATTAGAATATTTTAAGAAAAAGGAATAATAATTCTTAAGAGTAATCTTCAGACACAAGTTCTACATCGGATCTGCACACGCCCAAGTTGAAAGACTCTCATTTCTTGTTCTTTCAGTAAAACTCATATCTATTTATAAGAATAGCAATGGCTAGTCCAAGCCCAGGATCGGTTTAGCCAAAGCTGACCCTGATCATTACTGTCACCTGCTGATCAAGGGCCACACTTCATGAAAGTCACAGGATCCAGCAGCAGAGGTCATTTTCCATCATTGAACACTCAGAATGAATGCAAAAAATACCCCCAAACCAAAAAAAAAAAATCTTTGCTCCTTTGATGTGTGATGATCAATCTTGATTTTTAATTTGTTTGGGTTTGAAATCAGTGAAGGGAACTAGGTCCAAAGATAATCAGTACTGCATGCTTGCCAACCGTGGTTTCTTGCTGTTTGAGTGCATCTACACCATTGCTATTGCATCTCCCTCTGCTATGGTCAGAACCCAGCTTCTTCAGCCTTCCAGTGTGGCTTGTAGACTCTCCAAAAACCAACAAACTTTTGCTACTCAGCTAGGACTACCGAATAATCCAGCTTTCATAGACTGAGCAGAGACCAGATTCTCAGTCGGGAATGTAGATAGTCACTGTTGGACTATCCAGCCCATATCATGTGGGCCAACATAATAATCTCCTGTTGTGATATGTTCATTAACATTGGTTCTGTTCCTTATACTCATATTGTAGTAGTCTAATAAAAAGGCAGTTCACAATTATCAAAAACATGTATACTTTCTTACAAAGCAAGTCTTGACCCTAGCACATTAAATGGGAGACTAATGTACTTGCAATTTGGAATAGCTAATCTGTTGGTTACCATGTGTCGGTTAGAGTACAGAGTGTTCCACACCCCTTATTCTTCCCAAATCATTTTTCCTATACTTCTATGACAATGAAATGTTACACATATATTGGATTGTTCTAAAGCAAAAAAAAAAATATGTTACTATTGTACACTTATATCAAAACATGCCTTCTGGCATCAGGATATGGGTCAAATGGTATATTTCTCCTAGGAACTTAAAATTATGTGTCTTAAAGATGACCACTTAATGAGGCATTTCTAAAACTAGGACAAGTAGGGATATAACAAGTAGGGCTAAAATAAATCAGTCATGTACAGACATATTAAATATGGTCCTTGGTACACAATTACCACCATGCAAAGATTCTGATCTCTCATATCTAACAAAGAGAAAAAAAATAGCTTTGATTCTAATTTACTTTAGTTTGAAAACTCATGTGAATTCAGAGAGTCAAAACTGTTTAAGAGATATGCATTGCTTATATTTATTATTTGTAGTAATTTTGACCTATAAGCTGCCACAAAAACCACACGGGCAACGACCATTGCTCCTGGGGAAATTACATGGTTTGATGCCTTAAGACTCACATCACAGCAACTTCAATGCACCAATATCTGACCTTGGTGTAAGTATGCCAATTTAAAGACTGCTTATTTTGAAGACCATGCCTAAATCTGCAAGTCAAGACATGGTAAAGCTTCGATAATGTGTTTATTTTCTAATTTAAGGGCACTAGAGAGCACTTCAGCACTACACAGAGGGACCCTTTATTTTTGGGGGGTTGCTAAAATCATTTTATTTATTCATATGTTATATTGCAACATGCCTTACTAACTGCCAATAGAGAATGCGAATTATGAGACACAAAACTGGGTAAATAGCCTCCCTCAGCTGAGTATTCAGTTAAGGTATTAATAGAGTAAGAACATTTAACTAGATTCTGATCTCCATCGCTGAGGACAGAATTACCTATTTTTACAATATTTGAAAACATTCTTCCTATCATATTGTGTTACCACAAGCTCATTTTTACCTAATCCCAAATAGAAACTTTTCTGTTTCTAAGGCCCTACCAAGTGAAAACTAATGAAATTTTATAAATCTATATATGTTTTAAATCACTTCAAGTGTTAGCCAAAAGGCATCTCTCCAGCCCCACACAGGGGCTCTTTAAACAAAAAAATCACCAACAAAAAGCTGAAAGAAATGGGTCTTTCACTAAATGAACTTCAGGAAGAATAGTTGTCATGACCACAAAAGCCCAAGTTAAAAACAGATGACCACTTTGTTTGAATTCAGATATGAACATATGTCGTTAAGTTACTTACATTTTTTGTGGCTCAGTGTGACCACAGAAGGTCCACGAGATTTCATTCATCATGGGGGTTACATATAAAGTTTGCCAAGCAAACACATTTAAAATTTGGAATCCATAAATTGTCAAGATAGCTGTATTTCAAAGTACATTTATTGTATTATTTATTGTATTTCAAAATATATTTATTGTATTTCTTAATTTTTTAAACACCAAACATGTACTAACAAAAAAATTTCTTTTTAAACAGAAAACACCACATTTGACAATTCAGACAGAATATTCTATGCTTTCTGTTTGACTTACAGGTAGTTATATAAACTCAGTATAGTCTTTATACTTTCTCAAAAGAAAGTAGCTCCCAATTGGCAGTACTTCAAGATAGTACATGATACTTAGAGGATGCTAAGTAATATAGAATAAATGGATGAAATGCCTTCAATATCGAGTTCGCCAAGACTACTCACATTATGAAACATTCTTCAATATAGGCATAAAGTAGATCTGAAACTCTAACATGAGTGTTTTGCAAAACTTCATAAAGCAGTGCTAACTTATCACTAAGTCTCACCAGGAAAGGCAAGTCTTCAGAAAAGAAAATTAGTCTCTTGAAAAAGAATCAGAAAAAAAAATCAGCATGAATGATATTTATGCCACAAAGGTCACCATTACAACAAAGGCTTGCCAATTCAACAACCTAAAATATTCTCAAAGAAACTCTGCATCAATTTAATGAAACAAATATATTAGAGAACAAATTTCTATTCATGGACTTTATCAAACATCCAACCTTTAGATACTGTGACATGGACATGTTATCATCTACAAATGTGTTGGACTGCAATTCCTATTTATTCTAGGATATATGTGGCCCATAGGCTATAGGTTGAACACAGTCTGATTATTTTTCGCTCTTCGTTGAAAAGAATTTTGTAAATTTTCACCACAACTGACTCTCATATAAGTTGAGAGGCTAATGCAGAAGATTCTGTGTAGGAGCTGTGTAGTCAACTGTATCCCCAGATCTAAAGGTCACAAGATCAACACTGGCCCACTGTTGGGAGCTGACTCTTAGTCGAAAGTGGTTATCATCTTTACAGCCCTCTCGAGCCATATACCCTGACAAGAGACTTGTTTTCAACAGCCTCCAACAGCTGAGCACACTCTGATAAACATATTGTTACACTGTTTAGTGCCCCCAGCTGCAAGGTGCACGTGATATCCATGGCTACAAGGCACGTGACATAGTGCCTTCAGTTGAGCTTGTCTACAAGGGCAAGTCATGTGGTAAAGGGTATAAATACCCAGGATTTCCTTTCAATAAAAGAGACTTGTAGAGACTTGACCAGACTCTGTCTTGTATTCATCTTTTGTGTCTCTTGCCCCTCCATCCCCACTCTATCTCTTGCTAGACCCTGACCTGCGGACTGGAGCAGCAGAACAGGCCATTACAAAGAAGCAGAACAGGCTGTTACAAAGGAACAGGCTGTTACAGCCCACCATGAACCAATCTTCCTGGTCATGATGAAAGAGCAATACTAGTATGAGGTCAACTTTTTAAAGACCTGTGGCTTCTTTATTAATATCATGAACAACAATGCAGCCCAGAACAGAAGACAAAGAGAATCCTTTCTAATCTCCCAACCGTTAGGTAGTGATATACAATGTCTCAGTATTCGTTAATATTAATGATTGTGGCATGCTAACAGTAGAAATAACAAAAACACTATTCATGGAAACAGATCCTGAAAGATTCCTCTGGACATAGGATAGCCCACCTCTCAGGTTTGCCTGGGACTACCCTGCTGTGAATGCCAAAAGCTCTAAGCCAGCCAAGGTAAACCTTAAGAATGCATCATCCACTCTACGTTCTACTTTAAGAATCATGGCATTAAAATCATTATCAGTCTATCAGCTGGTCAAAAGTCCAATGTCCACAAACAGCTGCCATGCCTTCAGAGACCACAAGGTTCCCTAACTGCTACCTGCCCCCCAACTACAGAATATTCCTACAGAATAGGTACAGACTAGTTTGAAGCCAATGGGTCATTATCAGCATACACCTAAACACCCAAAGTAAAGACGATGTTATATTGGGTAAAGTCAAAATTAAGCTATATTTAATGCTTTGTGGTTTAGAAAATTAGGATTAAGCTAATGTAACTGAATAAGTAGCCATTGAAGCATATTATCTTGAAAAAGAAAAGTAATACACAGCACTTAAGTATTTTTTCACAAAGTAAAATCAAAGACCTACTCTTACAGTAATTCATTGTCTTATGAAACAACTAACAGTATTTTAGTTTCCTGCAAAATAACGTTACTCAAAAACTTCACTGAGTAAAAGTATATTAACTCTGCTTTCTGATGCACAAGTGCCAAACCACATTTCCCCATCACTTTGGTTCCTTTCAACTGAAACTAGGTATGACTAAGTCATTAGTCAAGTAACGCGGTCATCTGTTTCCACAATTTTTCCTCTTTGAGATGAAATATTACTTAAATGGTGTGTGTGTGTGTGTGTGTGTGTGTGTGTGTGTCAATCTCTAGTCCGACCCCTTAATTTCTAGAATCAAAAGTATATTATTTATATTAAAGTGTATTAAGAAATTACCATTGTAACCAATATTTTTTCCCTTTGTGTAACATACTCAAGGTTATTAAGTTGGCAACAGACATACAGCCTAAGTTCAAGACATTTTTTTTTACCATCTTTCTCACAAAATTAAATGTGTACCTACAGTTGCTATGTTACCAGCATGATCTTTACCTTGGCATAGTAATATTGTTTAAATAAATCACTTTCTGCAAAGATGTTTGCCGAAACCTTAAAATATATTTCCAAAAGCAATAATCCCTACAAGAAAAAAATTGTGCCTTTCATGTGCAGTTTTCCTGTTTTGCTTATATTTTTACTTGTGGTGTGTGTGTGTGTGTGTGTGTGTGTGTGTGTGCCAGCTGTTTATGTCAGGTGTCTTCCTAAATTGTTCTCCAACTTCCTGTTAAGACAAGGTCTCTCACTGTACCTGGGCCTGACCAGTCAATTAGACTGGCTGGCAGACAAGCCCTGTGGGTCCTTCTGTCTCCATCTCTGTAGCTCTTGGATTAGAGGCATGTACTGTACCATCTAGGTCTTTCTTTGAGTGCTGGGATCAAACTCAGGGTCTCACATTTGCACAGTAGGTGTTCTACCCACTGAGATATCTCACCAGTCTACTTTTACTCTTCAATCATCTACAAATTCACTACAAAAGGCATTTGAGAATTAGAAAGGAATATGTCCAGTAGCATCAATGCAGTTTCAGAATGCGGAATTATACTGAGAAGTTTCTCTACGTCAAACAACACAAAACGCTGTAGAATGAAATACTTTTATGAATACCGCGAGCTTCTCAATTGTGATAAAGGCTGTTTGTTATTGTGCAGATGAAAAATTATGGGACAAAAATGAAAAGGAACAAAAACAAGCCAATGAAAGCAAAGTTTCATGGCATTTTTCAAACATATTGCAAATGAGAAAAGGATCTGTATCATATAATTATGCACCCAAGGCTGATAAAGTCTTAGTCCCTAAATGGTATTTTGGGTGACTTATTTAAGGCCGGGATACTACGCCCACACACCACCAGTTTCTCATATTTTTACCCTTCACCAAGGCAGTCAAATTCTTAAAGAAAGTCACTTCACTCTTTGAAAATGCCATGGATTTGTTTCTTGAAATATGTAGTCTGAACATTTTAGCTCTGCAGATGATGTTCCCTCAGTCCAATACCACCGAACCTCTGCCAAGGCATTCTTCCAGCATGTTGGCCTGGCACGTCTCTCTGTGCCTACCTGCAGCAGATGCCCAAGCACCCCTTCTGCATCAGCCTGAGCAACCTCCCCTGTAGGACATATGTCTGCTTCTCCCAGGGCAGACTAGATAGAACACAGTACAGCCAAAAAGGTATGCAAGGTGAACGAATGCAAACAAATAGAGCCCGTCCGTAGTCTCTATTACAAGTAAAGAACAAAATAATTACATGAAGTCTCAAAGAGAAGGACAAACTTCAAATTTAGACTTCAGCCTTAACTAGAAGTCTAGGAAAAATGTCATTTGTGTCTTTTTTTTTTTTTTTTTTTTTGGTTTTTCGAGACAGGGTTTCTCTGTGTAGCCCGGGCTGTCCTGGAACTCACTCTGTAGACCAGGCTGGCCTCGAACTCAGAAATCCTCCTGCCTCTGCCTCCCAAGTGCTGGGATTAAAGGCGTGCGCCACCACCGCCCGGCTCATTTGTGTCTTTTTAACTGAAGTCAATTGAAATCATCAAAATGATGCATAGATCTTGGGTGTTCAGAGAAGAGAATTTTCACAACTGTAAATGTTTGTGTTGCCACCACTAAAGACAGTGTGAGAATACACAAGGGTCTTTAGCATCTTCAAGTCAGTTTCTTTCTCTCTTGACCAGGCAACTATTTCTTGAGTCTCTAATATCATAGATTATTTTGTCTATTTTTAAACCTCATAATGATCAAATCTTAGAATGTGCAGACTTATTACCTGGCCTTGGTTTGATGGCCTCCTACCTCGTGTTATACAGAGATCAGCCATTTCTTCTTCTGCAGAACAGCATCCATCCCATAATACAAACAGAACACGTTTCACAGTTTTACTGACATTTTCTATATCTTCTTTATAAAATAGCAGTTTCAATCTTTCATCTACTTATAAAATTAGACCCTTTGTGTTTTTATTTGACGTATAGAATTTCTTTAAACAGTTGACACAAAATTCATTTGTCAGATAAAGGAAAGGAGGAGGGGGAGAAGCAGGAGGAAGGGAGGGAGGGATATAACACTCGTCCGTACCCTTCCCTGTAATTATACAATGGAGTGATAAAATACCTTCTTTAGTTAATATATTAAATATTATTAAATATATTAGCTGATAGCTGGAGCATGGAGAGTCATTTCATCATTTATTTCCCCACAGATCTGAGCCTACTGATTCTTAGTCACCACAACCAAGTCACAAAATGTCAACCCCCAAAGACTATCTCCTTTCTAGCAGTCAGTTCCTCGGTATCCCACCTGCCCCTTTTAATACCATCATATTCTTTTGTCTTCATCTAGTCATTTGAAAACAAAAGAAAAGAAAACACAAAAGTTTGGTGCATTACTATCATGTGTCAACTGCTCTGCTAAGGTTCCATTTGCTAAGATCATGAAGCGTCCTATCTAGAGATAAAACTATCTGTAGCTGGACAGTGATCCAATTGACTGTATACTTTATCCTATTTAGCACCATTGTAAATGATTTGTGATTATGCAAGAATAACCTGTGAATTGCCAGATGACTACTGAGACCAAAGCTAATGGGCTGCAGAATGGGAACCCAGGACCCTCACAATCTTTATTCGAGACAAAGACGGCTATCTCTAAAATCAGAACAACATCAAACTCATGAATTATGCCATGAATTTATATCATATGCTGTAGTAAATGTAAAACCCAGCTCAGTGCTGGGAACAGGAAAAGTCAGTGAAGGAAAATACTCTTTATGCAATGTTCTATATGTATGTCTGAGCAAGATTAGAACAAGTGCTGACTCCTCTTCTAAGGAGAACACGAATACATGCATACAAACACACACACACACACACACACACACACACACACACACACTACTTCAATTCCTTTGTCTATTTCTAAACAAATTTAAACTACTCACTGCTACCTCTTTTTGGAAGTCTCAGTGGTGACTAGAGGGGTACAAGGGTCACAGTATATGACATATTATAAAAATGTATTCCTCTCATGACTTCCCAAATCATAAACACCACTTTTCTAGCTGTTAAAGTGGTCTTTCACACATTTAAACATGATCATCAACACCTCAAGGACTTTTCCAATTTAAACCTGAAACTAGGTTTATAATTTACCATCTACTTACAAGGCACTGTATTCACATGTGGACTTCTCAAACCCTTTAAATCTAAAGAGTTATGTGCACTGACATATGTACTTTCATTCGTGTGTGTGTGTGTGTGTGTGTGTATGCATATCTTGTATATATTACATATGTATATTGCATGTGTATGTGCTCGAGTGTGCACACACACACACACACATGCAAAGAAGTGAAGGGGGCTAACAGGATGTTCCTCAATTTGTCTTTGTAATCGAAGAGAAGGCTTTGAAAATGTCTTCTACCCAACTTCACTACTGCCAGTATTCCATCACATGTTTACACTTAAAAACCATCCCTGGTAAAGGGCATGAGATCTTCATGAACACCCTATGCTACACCTGATTTTCCTGTAGAGTTGGATAAGACAGGTCATTTTCTTAGGTTAACTGGAGAGCAGAACAATGAATAAAGCCAGAAGGGAAAGAGAGAAGGCGTCAAATACTAACTCAACAGAGGACAACAATAAAGACATACACAGTTTATGTTAGAGGAGGTTCCAATAAGTTAACTGTTTAATTATTGACCCTGGAGCCAAGAAAACTGTAGCTCTCAAACACCATGTTCTAGACAAACTCACAAGACAGCTGTCACTACATTTCTCAGAAAAAGCTGAAACATCTTAGCTCTTTGGTTAGAAGATTGAAGTAGCTAATCTAAAATTCTGTATATTCTATCTCAGGTTTGGCTGAACCATACATATAGAAAACCTGTGCATAACCTCCTCTCTTCTCCTTAGCCAATCTGCCAAGTCAAATTTAAAAGCTACAATTAATACTTTTACATACCAAGAAAAGAAACAAACAATTTTCATAAGTGAAAGAGCCTTTTCATGGCTTATACAATATAGTGAAAAAATAAATGTAGTCTAAAGTCATTCGAAACATGAGTGTTAGCTTCTGTTTCTCTCATATTCTGTACTCCTGCCCAGCTCTGCTTTCATCAATGCATGCAAATGTTCCTAGGTCTAAGTACAAGAACAGACTGCAGTTCAGACTGGGACTCTAGGTCCAGCCAGACTTTACCAAATGGATACCAGTACCTGAGAATGCCTAGTGGTGTTCGTTTGTTTGTTTTTTCTGTTCTTCTAAGGACAACATGAAGAAGTAAAAGGAACAGGATGCAGATAATGGTAATATAGAGATGTGGGAGGAGCCAGTTACATCCAATCACAGCCCACTTCTGTCTCTCAATTTCCCTTCTGACCTATTTTTATGCCGTTACTAGTAATAAAGTCAGATACCATCTCAACCTAAATGTACCCGACTCTCTAAACTGAACTTCCAACAGCTCCAAGTGTGGTTATAAAGCTTCTATGCAATGACAGCAATGTGCAAGTCAGGCGTTCTCTCAACAGCACATTAGAAAAATCACTTCAATGGTGTGCGTGTGATAGCTCTCAGGTTTTTCTTGAGCTCAGAACTAAGGGAGGCTTTGAACAGTGAAAATAAAAGGATCTAGATTAAGAGTCCATGATGGCTCCACTTCATGTTAACCATCTCGAGATTTGTCATGTATGTATTTGCAGCAAATTGCTAACAGGCAAAATTGATGACCTAATACAGCAGGTATCAAATATCGTAATGCTTTTGCTTCTAGATACAAGGTAGAGAGATTCTGCCTTAGTTCTGCCAAACATATCACATTGCTACTTACACACAACTTTTCATCAAAGAACCTAGACCAATTTTTTATACTAAATAATTTTAGGAAAACACCAATCAGGACAGGACTTCTCTGTCTTAATCTCTCTTCCTATCTACCCTGTCCTGTGGCCCTCACTTACCCACAAGTGTATGCTCCCTGACCCCCCATTTAATGTCTGAAATCACAGAAAGTACTAAACTGTATATGCATGTATGGTTTTTGTCCTAACACACACATATGCACACAAAGATTAATTAATAATTAAGTAATCAAAGATTAATGTGTAAATTATCTACAGTAATATAATAATAAAACAGAATGGTTTTAATAGTGGCAAATATTGTTCTGTATTTATTAATTATATCTGGAATTTTTCATTTAATGTTTTCTCCACATTCAATCAGTAACAGAGTAGGTGTCGTGAAGGAAAAGGTGAGCTTGCGCTCTTTCTTCAGAGGTAGCTCTAGAATATAAGGTCATTCAAGGCTCTGTATTTGTATTGGCTCTTTCTAAGCCCCAGGGAGGGCACTGCCAATATCCCCATGCTGTAAAATATATTTTATGCTTAGCTTTGCAAAGATGGGATAGTCTCGTATCGGTTGTTTAAGATGTCTGTGGTTTTCATTCTGGTTTTCCTTCCATCACAACTGTCCAGGTTTGAGGACACACTGGGAAGCCATTTTGAGATTTGTACCTGGAGGAACTAAGTTTGGACTACATATAGCTTAGGGTTGGATAGCCTTCAGTCACAACATGAAGAGCTGAGCTTATCACCAAGTACAGCCAATCTACTCTACAACATCCTAAACACCCTCTGTTCCCATCTTCCTCAGTCCTAATACAGATCCAGCTCTATCAAGACACACCTGGGAGTCCAGGACTTCCTTACAGGGTCCTCCTTCTATGATCAAGGTGGTCTTTCCTTCCAAAGCAGGTCACACAACCTCATATATCTTCTGGAAATGCTTCAGAGCCCCACTATGCAACAGTTAAAGAGTCTGGCTCGCCTTCCAATCCAGCTTTGGCCTCTCTCCATGCATTTGACTTTGTGTTCTAACACCTTCCCAGTGTGCACTAATCTTCGCAGGGTTTCCTCTAGCTGAAAGTCTTTGCTTCCTAATTCTCCTGACTTTCTACACATCTCCCGCTTTACCTTCTCAACCTCTGTGCCATCTCTTTCTTGCAGCATCCTGAATATGACTCGGTTACTCCATATCACATCAGCCTGCTTCATGGACATTCTGTAGTACTATGCCAATGGTATGGTATTCTTGGCTACTGATTGGTTTCATACCAGTGTCTCTCTACAAACGTTGTCTTTACATGGACGTCTGTCCACCCAGGAAAGCAGACTAGAATACTTTTTCTAATCTTCAGTAATTTTTTTGGAAAATAATATCAATATCCCTGTTAAATATGATTCCAAGCCTGTCTAGATGGTTATGGTAAAGTGTTTGGTTTGAAAATGGTAAAAACAAACAAACAAACAAAAATCCGACCCATACCATGCCTTTCTTCATGACACGTTGCTTAGAAAAACACATTTAAACTTCATAGATATAGTGATCGATATAACCACCTTTACATTATCATAAAAATGTTCTAGGAAGCCCAACACCAGGCTCTGGTATCATGGAGGAGCAGAACAGGGAGGAAAAGGAGGGAGGGGAAACCATAACAGGCATAAGAGCAGAAGACCTAGGCTCCAAACAGATGTCGCAGTCTGAGTCTCAGGTGTGACTACATGACTCTTCCCAAATCACCAGCTCCATCACAATTGGCTATTTTACCATGCCCATGTAAAGGCAACAACCATTTATGGTCTCAGAGAATGACTTCCCATGTTTTCACTAGTACCCATACTATAAATATTCATAAAGTTTGCTGTGATTATATCACTTAAGAATGTCTGTGGTAAACTACAAACCATGGTCAATGACCTATTGTTGCAAATGCATCGATTCTATAAGGCTTCTCTGAGTTGGTGTGACAGATCCATTCAGGCTGGGCAGGCTATGCCATCCAACACTCCCTCTTATCTGCCTGGCTGGGAAAGACTTGATGATGGTTCCAGCAGAGAAAGCAGGTAGATAAAACCCACGATGTAAATGGTCCTAAGGATTGCTACCCCAGAGAAAGAAAGGAGAGGAGGAGGGACAGGAGGGAATGACTGGAAGGAAGGATATGAAGGAAAGAAAAGGAAATAAAGAATGTGAATGGAGGGGTAAAAGGAAGGAGGGTAGCATAGGTGATAGAGAGAATGAATCAGAGATGATGCTCAAGAGAAATACGCAAGACTCACACAGGACTGCCCTTACTTGCCTGTAGAGATGGGCTGCAGTCAAGAGAAAGGATAGCACACTGTTCTTTGAAATCATCTTTAGGAGAATCAAAGTCTCTTGCTAGCCAGAGAAGTTGGCTAGGTGTCTAGAACTGCAGAGAATCAAGTCTGACCCAATCCTGGCTGAATTTACAAATTCCTGCAGTCAAGTACCTAAGCGCAAAGTGACTGCCTGGCCTGAGTGAGCCAGAGCTACACAGAGCAGATGGGGTGGGGTGGGGGGAGTAATGAAAAAAAGTGACAGATTTCTCAATAACATCTGAGGCCATTTATTACTAGCAGATTCCAAAATGGTAGCACACCATGAGTGTAATAGATTAGCAATCAAAGAAAAGCATGTGAAAGCTAAATTTCAAACGATAGGCGTGGAGGCACAGTGGAAAAGCTAGCCCTGGTCTGAAGCCAGCGCACTTAGAATGAGGGCCAGCACTACTTCATGACGTAAATAGAACATTTTCAGACCCAGAAATTTGTAACGACAGACACAGAAGGGGAACGGCACTGGAAGGAAAGAGAGTTTGTTATTGTAAGCGGTCCAGAAAAGTTTTCTAAAATTTGAAGGAACAAAACCAAAGCCAAATCGCAGTTACGTTTTGAATAAGGCTTTTCATAAGTCAATTATAAACCATACAGATGAAGGAAATACGCTTTATCCATTGTGCTTATATGTAAATGAGGTGTGGTGTGAAATTTTAGACAATTCAACAGCATCTTTAAGGTATTGGGGTAGTTCTTTTATTCACAGTGTTATGGTTATAATTATGCAAACCGGTAACAAAAGCAAGAATTGTATTTCACTGAAACCTTTACAAGCATTACCCAGGTGTACATTTACACTCTGACATCAACATCACAGCAGAATCGTGCTATATAACATGTGTGTCTATACTTTATTAACACAATAAATACGGAAGTGAATTCTAAAAGCCAACACAGTGAAAAAGCATAGGGTGGTGTTTCATAAAACAATTTTTCTTTCTTATCAAGAGAAGCGTTCCAAGTATCTCAGGAAAATGCAAACTAGATATTTGGGTGATAGCCAATCTATGTTGCTGTCTACTTAAGCCACCACTGCCTGGCCAGGTGACTTGACTGCAGTAGTAAGGTAGACCAGCCTTTGGAAATCTCCTGAGCAACCAGCTCCAGTTTCACAATTAGGCTTCTGAATGAATAGCATTAACTATAATGAACTGCTTGGGGTCAGATATGAAGATTTGAACCTGGCATGGAATGGAGCTGAGATTTGAATCCAGGCAATCTGGTTATCCCCGTTTTGATACTTTAAGCTTATCTAATAGAACTTTTTTCCATTAATTAATTTATATATTAACTTTACATCCCAGGGGTGACCTTAACTGAGACTCTTAGCAGTGGGGATATGGAACCTGAAGTAGCCACCTCCTATAGACAAGCAGGACCCCGAGTGGAGGGATAAGGACACCAATCTACCCACAAAACTTTTGACCCCAAATTTATTCTGTTTACAAGAAATGCAGGAACAAAGATGGAGGAGAGATTTAGGGAATGGCCAACCAATAACTGGCACAACTTGAGACCCATCTCATGGGAAAGCACTAATCCCAGATGCTATTAATGATACTCTGTTAGGCTTGCAGAATGGAGCCCAGCATAAGTATCTTCTGAGAGGCTTCACACTGAAACAGACGCAGAGACCCATAGTCTATGATTGGAAAGAGCTTAGGGAGTCTTATAGAAGAGTTGGGGGAAGGATTGAGGGACTTGAAAAGGATTAGAACTCCACAGGAAGACCAACAGAGTCAACTAACCTGGACTCTTGGAAGTCTTCAGAGACTGAACCACCAACCAAAGAACATACACAGGCTGGACCTAGGATCCCTCCACATATGTAGCAAACGGGCAGCTAGGTCTTCATGTGGGACCCCTAACAACTGGAGTAGGGACTGCTCCTAAAGCTCTTGCCTGTCTGTGTATCCGCTGCCCTAACTGGGATACCTTCTCTGGCCTCAGTGGTAGAAGATGAGCCTAGCCCTGCAGAGACTTGATGTGCCAGGGTAAAAGGATATGGTGGGAGGAGGTCCTCGACTCTCTCTAGTAGAACTTAATCATGTTTCTTAAGTGTGCCCCCTTTTGGCCTTCTCTCTTTTCTTGGTTCCCTAGATTGAAATTCCAGCCCTATCTCATGCCACCCGTGACACACAGAATAAACTACTTATGAGTTTTATGCCTTGGTTCCCTCATCTAGTGAACAGGGAGAGTAAACAAGACAAACTGGACAGATTGCCCGGTGACTTATTTGTATTGATAGCATGAAAATATTTTTAAGGTGAACATGACACAGTAATTTTTCAATAAATATTAACTGTTTTTTTATAGCGTGTAGACAGCATTACTACTAAGAACCAGGGAGGTGTCAGAACTATCTCTGACTGTAATTATTTCTGCTACTTCCAGGGCTGGAATCTGAAATGATATTTTTTATATCAAAGCAGGGGTGACTTCTCAGCCTCTGCCCCAGAAAACTCCCTATTTAATGTTGAGAGAAATGAAATATCAGATAGAGTCTGACACTGTGATTATATTAACTACAGCAGTTTACTCAAGGGAGGGCATGTATTTACACACACACATACACACACCATATGTGTGCAAACATGAATAGACATTATTCTGAATATGTCTAATTATAGTGAGCAAAAACAGTATTTCATGAACATTTACAAGGATGAAAAACCAATTTGAGGAAAGCAGTTAAGGAAGGAACTTGATGTGAACCTCTACACACATGGAAGTGTACCCATATATACATAGGCAAGCCTTCACAAACACAAGAGAAAAAAAGAAAGAATGATGAATGTCAATGCTGACTAACATATATTTCTGACAGATGTGTGCATTTTAATCTATTGTACTATTTTAAATGAAGTGTAAGATTTGTTATAATAATATGCATCACTTCAAATTATAACTACTTTGAGATTTGATCCTATAACAGTCAGAAGGGCCAAGATCAATAAAGCAAATGACAGCTTATATTGGTGAGGATGTGGAGAGGGAATACTTATCTATTGCTTATATTATATTATATCCCCTATCATTTAATGTTTCCATTTAGATTTCACACATGCTCACTCACACGTGCGTGTGCATGTGCCCATGTGCATGTACATGCAAACACACACACACACACACACGAAGCTTCTATTTAGATTTCATATATATGGATATGTATATACCTTCTACACTAGGAGGCATCTCTATGTGTGGGACTGCATAAAGGTATCCTGAGTCATGGTTGAGCAGGTACTTAGAACCCCGAGATTCTCCGTGGAATTCTGCATGAGAACCGGCAGGAGTTCGGTCCCTCCCATCATCTAGGATCCTGAAAACAGTCACATTTCCATAGAGTCACATAGGCCAGGCTATAGGCCTCAGGCCCTAGAGATTTACATACTAATGAAGGCCAGAGGGCAGAGCAAATTAAACATGCCTCCCCCAGATCCTCCCCAATCCTCCCCCTTTCTCCCTCCCTATATAACTCGGGACTGCCCTGAGTTTTGGGGTGGTACGCCTAGATCCATCTATCATCCGTCATGACAATAAATCTTTTTGGAACCAAGGACTTCCTCGTGTTACTGGGGCCTGCCGCTGCCAAGGCCCTCAGGCCGCTGGGACCATAAGAATCCTCCTCCCTGATGTGGGACCCGCCACAGCGGCGCAAGCTTGCACCGCTGTGGCGGCCTTTTTAAATTTTCCCGACATCTATGGACCTTCAAATGGCCTCTAACATCAACTGTCACTCCCCTTTTCCTTTCTTGGCTCTTTTCTTCTGTCTCACTTCCTACTTAATTTTCCTATTCTAATTTTCCTTTGTCTGCCCATAACAATATATTCTATTTTCCCTTCCTTAAGACCCTCTCCTCCTCCCTAATCCCTTACCAGGTACACAATCTTTGTGGTTGTTCTGATTATAACATACAGAATGAAGCAACATATATTCATGCTTGTATAGCCACTATGGAAATCAGTGTGGCAGTTTGTAAGAAAAATGGGAATCAACATACCTCAGGACTCAGCTATACCATTCTTGGGCATATACCCAACGGACTCTACATCCTATTACAGTGATGATGTTACAAGTGTTCATGCATGTTCTTTGCTGTTCTATTTATGCCCAAGAATCACAGCCTAGATGTCCCTCAACAAATGAATGGATCATGAAAATGTAGTACAGTTTCACAATGGATTATTATGCAGCTGTTAAAAATGAAATTACGAAAGATATAGGTAAGTGGATGAAGCTAGGAAAAATAAAACATCCTGAGCAAGGTAAATTAGACCCCAAAAGGCAAATACTGAATATTTTCCCTTAGATGTAGATACTAGATTTCATTCTGTATGTTATAATCAGAACAACCACAAAGGTTGTGTACCTGGTAAGGGATTAGGGAAGAGGAGAGGGCCTCAAGGAAGGGAAAATAGAATATATTGTTATGGGCAGACAAAGGGAAATTACAATAGGAGAGTAAAGTAGGAAGTGAGACAGAAGAAAAGAGCCAAGAAAGGAACAGGGGAGTGACAATTGATGTTAGAGGCCATCTGAAGGTCCATATAGATGCCTCCTAGTATAGAAGGTATATACATAGCCATATATATGAAATCTAAATAGAAGCTTCATGTGTGTGTGTGTGTGTGTGTTTGCATGCACATGCGCGCGTGCACATGCATGTGCTAGCATGTGTGAAATCTAAATGGAAACGCTAAATGATAGGGGATATAATGCCCCAATTAGACATCTTATGCCATTAAGTAAAATCTCTAGTGTCAGAGATGGGTGATATCTTATTGAGTCATTTGCCAAATGGGCCCCATGGAAACCCACAAACATCAAGGGCTATGCCAAGGCCATAAACGGATGCTAAGGCTTTACTGCTGAAGACAACACTTACATATTTCACCAAACATGAAGAAGTCTAGCTGATGCTTAACTAGGAGCTTCACTCCTACTGAACAGCATTCATGATATAGGAAGGTACCCTGCATGCTACCAAAGGAGGAACGTAAGGATCAATATTACCAGCTACAAACCCTGCCACCTACAACAGTGATCTACCTGAGAGGTATACTAGCGCAATGAGGGTACAGATGGTACCTGAGTAACCAACCATTTTGTTCTTTGGACTTAAGCATCACTTCATGAGATGGAATTGTTCATGTAACCTAGACCGTGAGACTAGAAAAACCATGGGCCTAAGGGAAAACTTACTGATGTTATTTGGCTAAAGGGATATAGTGATAAAATGCCTCCCAATTACACACTGCTATACAATCAGACCAGCGCCTCAATCAGCCCTCATCAGAGAAGCTTAAGAAGCAAGGCAGTCTATAGGAAGTAGGACAGAGACCCACAACTGAACACTATACAAACAGTGAGAAACTTTGGAGCACTTAGTCTCAAATGGAACTTATCATCAAAGCACCCCCTTAAGGCTTAGGGATCTATGCAGAAGAGAAGGAAGAAAAGATACAGGAGCCAGCAGTGATGGAGGACATCAATGAAACCCTTCCATATACAGCCATGTGATGATGCACATGGGAAGTCACAGAGACTGTGGCAGCATGCAAAAAGGCCACACAGGTTCAAGCCAGATGTGGTCCCAACTGTGCAAATGAAAAGTGAACAAGGGCTCCTACCCTTAACCAAGGAGCTATTTCTAACTGATACCCACTGGGAAAGGATAAATCCGTTTATTCCACATAGATACGTGGAATTGGGGGAGAGGCCCAATACCTAGGAGTAGTTTACCAACATAAAACAAACTCAATGGTATTTTTTGTAGACTTTTTATTTCATTTTGCTTTGTTTTGGGCATTTTTTTTTCTTGTTGGACTTTTGCTTGTTTATTTTAATTTCCATTTCTGCTTCTTGTTATTGTTGTTTGGTTTGTTGTTGTTGTTGTTTGTATGTAGAGGCAGGGATGTGTATGTTTCTTGCCTTTCTGTTTTTGTTAGTTGTTTAAAGGGTAATAGAAAGAGAGAACATAAAGTTAGGTAGTAGGAGGTGGGAAGGACCCAGGAGGAACTTCAGGAGGAAAAGCAGGATCAAACTACAGTGCATAAAATTTTTTTTCAGGAAAAAAAATACATTGCTGCATAGAATTTTAAAATTAGACTTTATTCTAGTAATTAATAGGGATAACCTTTTAATTTTATATAAAAACTAATTATGAAATTATTTGCTGTTCAAAATACTAATATATTAATAAAATTTAAGGGTTTGGGGAACTCTGATTTAAAAATATATAATAATAATTACCTCATGTAAAATCAAGGTTTCTATATGGATATGAGCAATTATAAATTATTCAAAGTTGACATTTGGTGAGTTAGAATGCCGTATAGGTCCTGAATCAAACCCCTAAAAGTTTCACTTTTCTGATTTATAACTCCGATACTAGTAACTACCTAGAAAGCCATTGAAAGAATTAGCAGGTAGATGCTCATCCCATGTTGCACACTTTACACATGACGGCTGATATCAGTCACCTGCTATTATCATTGCTATCCATGTCAGTTACAAAGTTCTTGTTGTTGGTGGTGGTGGTGGTAGTGTTGTTTTTGCTTTCAATAGATCTAATTAAAAGCAAAAACAACACTACCACCACCACCACCACAAGTTACCTCATTATAATATAAGATGAAGAAAACCAGGAGCAGGGTGTACATTGTACTAGACGTGAAGACACTGGCAGTAAACACTATTCAAAGGAATGAGCGATATAGGAGAAAGCCAGTATGGAATCATGAGTCAGATTCTAGGACACAGACAAGTATTTCGATCTCCACATCTTTAACATTGTAAGGGAAGGAACTGCCTTTTTGTCAATGCCCATTCAAAATGGAAATGTTCCTCAGTCAAAAATGCATTTAATAACAAAATAAGTATAATCCTGGAGCTCTATGCCAGTTGTTCTTTTTATGTCCAGAGAATGCATGAGAATAAATTTATCAGGATTCCCCTTAGAGTTCTGTGACTATAACAAAATAGAGTGAGACAATCAACTTGTAAGGAAGGGAGGTTTGCTTTAGGCTCATGATTTTAGATGATTCCGTTCACAGTTGGTTAGTTATTCTGCCTTGGAGACAGTATATGAAACAGTATATTATGAAAGAGAGCACACCCCAGAACCAAATCTTTCACTTATGACAGGAAGGCAGGAGAGAGAAAATAGATAGCCTGGGGTTCCGGCAGCCTTTCTGAGGGTTGCTCTCAAGAAATGAACATCGTCCAACTAGGTCTACCTCTTAAAGGTTTCGCCCCAAAGCATATTAGGCTAGAAACCAATCTTAAATTAGCAGCCTTTGAAGACATTCATCCAAATCCCAGCAATAAACACAAACAAATAAATGGCAGTGCTGCAAACAAGCAAAGAAACAGAAATGATGGCTACAGGAAAGATGGCTACAAGATTCTCAAATTCTAGTTAAAGGACATTTAATCAGCCATGCTAGAAGAAAAAAAAATGCCAACTTTCTCTTCTTTTTATAAAAATTACATTCTAAATCACTTACAACAAAAGAGGCATATAAAGTACCAGAACTAAAGTTCTAAAGAAAGCATGTAGAACAATGTCAAACTTTGACATTTTATTTAAATAAAATGGGTGTATCTCCAGATTCTATGCTGTCAGTGAAATTTGCCTGCTTAATCAAATTTGTCATCTTTCTCTCACACTCAATATTCATTATTGCACCCAGTTTTTACATATAATGTTATGTTCATTCTTCTAGAACATGGTCTGCAAAAGTATACAAGTTTCTAGCCCCACAAATCCTAACACATCAACTCATGAAGTTACTATAATTGCCCTGAAACATGTCTATAAATGAGCTGCTTTAAATAAGTACTAAATTCTACAGTCAAAGGAGAAATACATTATGGATCATTTTCAGTGATTTCTGCAGGTACTTTCACCTCTAAAGGGCTGTGGGTACTTACACAGGAACTTATTGACTTCTCCAGTGTTCAACTCCTTAAGATCCTTGTCTGGCCCTGAAGTAGGTCTCTGAAGAACAGTGCTAAAACACTGTTCCTCTTGTGTTGATGCTTTATTGACTTTATTTACTTGTGTCTGTAGCTCTGTTTTTGCTGCTTTTAGATGAAACCTGCACTATTCTGAGCTTCAAGATAACAAACTAGCAATGATACAGGCTCAAAAGACAGTCACTGAAAAAAAAAAACCCATAAACGCATTCTTTCTGGACATTAGAGATAATTGTAAACTGGCTATGAAATCCCCCATGAGAACACAGTGCTGAAGGTTTGTCCCCCAGTACAGTGTTCACAGGCTGACTCTGGGGAAGTGATTGGATCCCAAGTACTCTGAGCTATGCAGTGGACTAATTAAATGATGAATTTATAGGTGAATGAACTATTTGTAGGTTGGAAAGTGGAGATGGTGCAGACTAGCTGGAGAATGTAGGTGGCTGAGGATATGCCTTTGGACCGTATGCGCTGCCTGGCCTTTTCATTCTCCAGCTCTCTGCTTCCTGCCTCCCATAAGGTGAGCATCCCCCTCCATCACACCACAAAGAAACTCTAATTCACCTCAGGCCCAAAGCGATGGACCCAACAAACCCAGAAAAGAAGCTGTAAAACTGTGACTCCAAACAAATCGTTTCCCCTCTAATTTGCTTCACAAACACAGATGACAAGCATAAAGATGACAATGTTAATTAAAACAAAACTGAAGCACCTGTTACAGTGGCCTTCTCACTTAAAAAACAAGGAACATGGCAAACAATTAAAGCTAAGATCCAAACACTAGATACTGGCAAAAGGAAGAAACAGATGGTAGCGCGCAGGTCTCTAAGATGTCTGCGTATTTAAGAATGAGTGGCTAGATAAATGTCAATGATCTAGTTTGGGAAATGGAAATGTTTTCACTTTCTGTGAGCTAACTTTCTTTAGGGAAGCCAGGATCAATGGCGATATGGATGATTGCTACAGTCTGGCTAAGCAGTAAGTGTCGCCCAAGGCTTCGTGGATTGAAACATAACGACCACTGTGATGCATTAAGGAGGAGAGAATTTAATTCAAGTAGTTTTAGAACTAGGCTTGAGTTTAAATTGGTCAGAAAGTTAGATCCTTCATGGTTAAAACCCAGTTGCTTTGTTAGAAAATGAGAAAGCATACAATAATGGGCCCATCTCTGCTATATTATCTTCTGTGCTATTTAAGCCATAAAGCTGTCACAACACAAATAGGAAGGAAAGAGGCCAAAGTATCTTTATTTGCAGATGATATGATTGTATACACCAGTGATCCTAAAAATGCCACTTTGAAACTCCTACAGCTCATAAACACAGCAAACTAGCATGATACAAACTTAGGACACAATAATCAGTAGCCTTCCTATATACAAATTGCAAACAGACTGAGAAAGAAATCAGGAAACAACATCCTCCAAAATTATCTTAAAGGAAAGAGGGGGAAGAGAGAGAGAGAGAGAGAGAGAGAGAGAGAGAGAGAGAGATCAATCTTGGGATAACTCTATACAAGAAAGTAAAAGACCTAAATAATAATAAAAAACTTTAAGATATTGAAGAAACAAATTTAAAAAGACATCAGAAAATGGAAAAATTCCTTGTTCATGGTTCAGTAGGATTAATACAGTAAAAATGGCCAAAAACAATACATAGATTCAATGCAATCCCCATCCTAATTCTAACATAATTCTTCAAAGAACTTTAAAGCATAATTTTCAGCATCATATTGAAACATAAAAACCCAGTATAGCTACAACATGTTCTTAGTAATAAAAAAATTTCTGGACATATCCCATCCCAGATCTCAAATTGTAACTACAGAGCTATAGTAATAAAAATAGTATGATAATGGCATAAAAACAGACACATTGATCAATGGAATAAAAGCGAATATACAGAATGGCAACCTGACTTTTGATAAGCCAGAAATACACACCGGAAAAAAGACAGCATCTTCAAAGGACGGTACTGATCAAACTGGATGTCTGAATGTAGAAAAATGCAAATAGATCCATACTTATCACCATGCATGAAACTCAACTCCAGATGGATCAAAGACTTCAACATAAAACCAGATACATGTAAACTGATAGGAGAGAAAATGGGGATTAGCCTGAACATATTAACACAGGATATGACTTTCTGAACAGAACACCAATAGCACTCAGAACAATTAATAAATGAGACCTCATGAAACTGAGAAGTTTCTGAAAAAAATCTGCCATTTTTTGGACAAACTGGCAGCTGATAGAATGAGATTTTATCTAATATACATCCAATAGAAGGCAAATATCTAAAATATACAAAGAACTAAGACGAATAATAATGGGGTACGTATCTCAAGAAGGAATTCTCAAAAGAGGAAACACAAATGACTGAGAAGCATCAACCTTAGCCACCAGGGAACTTTGAGATTTAATCTTACACCAGTAAGAATGGCGAAGATCAGTGAAAACAAATGACAGCTCATGCTGCTGGGGATGTGGAATAAGGCAAACATTCATCCATTGCTAGTGAGAGTACAAATGTGCATAACCACTATGAATATCAGTGTGGTGCTTTGTCTAGAAGCAGGGAATTGGTCCAGCTATGCTACTTGCCTTAGTGTTTCTATGGCTGCAGGGAAACACCATGACCAGAAAGCAAATGATGGAGGAAAAAGTTTATTGTAGTCCATCACTGAAGGAAACCAGGACAGAAACTCAAACATGGAAGGAACCTGGAAACAGGAGCTGAGCAGAGGCCAAGTAAAGGTAGTGCTTACTGGCTTGGTCCTGTACCTGTTTTCTCATAGAACCCAGGACCACCAGCCCAGGGATGGCACTACTCACGATGTGTTAGGCCTGCCCCCACTGATCACTAATTAAGAAAATGTCTTACAATTGGATCTTATGGAGGCATTTTCTCAACTGAAGCTCTCTCCTCTCCAATGACTCTAGCTTGTGTCAAGTTGACATCAAACTAGCCAGTACACTACTCTTGGGCATATACCCAAGGACATTTCATCCCACTTTAGAGACCCTTGCTAAACCATGTTCACTGAAGCCTCATTCATAATACCTAGAAATTTGAAACAGTCTAAATACTTGTCAATAAATGAATAGATAAAAATATGGGACATTTACACAATGAATTATTATTCAGACGCAAAAACAAACAAACAGTGCGCACATACACACACACACACACACACACACACACACACACACAAGAAACTCTGAAATCATGGAATTCACCTGTGAATGGAAGAAACTAGAAAAAAAATTCACTCCGGGAAACACAGACTCAAATAGACAAATATGTATTCATTTATATGTGGATGTCAGCTCTTAAGTCT
The DNA here is from genome assembly GCF_004785775.1 of Grammomys surdaster. Taxonomy (NCBI): domain Eukaryota; kingdom Metazoa; phylum Chordata; class Mammalia; order Rodentia; family Muridae; genus Grammomys; species Grammomys surdaster. The sequence continues at coordinate 2,434,627 of NW_021620751.1, forward strand.
TCAATAAGCAGGCTACAATCCATACATCTACAGAAGTTAGGTATAGAGTAAAGGACTATGGGTGAGTGATGTCTCTCCCTAGGAAGGAAAACAGAATAGATAGCTATGGATGGAGTGGGGGCCAGCAGAGAGAGAGGGTGAGTTAGAGCATAAAGGTATTATGGAACAGATATAGGGAAGAGCACCTAAAACTAAGTGCCATTTTAGGGGTCATATGGAAACAGTAGAAGCATCCTAACATATATACATACATATGAGAGTGATATAAAAGGAATTGTCAAATAATAGGGGAGATGGAAGCCCTAACTGGTCATTTCTTTTCACCAAGTAAAACTTCCAGTTCTGTGAATAGGTTACATCCAATTGAGTTGTTGGCCAAAGGGGCCCCATATGAACCCTCAAACCACCCAGGCTATTGCCAACACTATTGGTTGCTCTCCTCAAATTGATACTAAGACCCTGTTCTGAAAGACAACATCTACACAGCTAGTCAAACACAGAGAGGTGGAGCTTGTACATGCTGAGAGCCTTCACCTCTACTGCCTGGTGTTCTTAGTATGAGAAATACTCTGCATGCTACCAGAAGGGGAAGGGAAACACCAACTTTGATCTACAATGATGACATGCCTACCAAATGTGCTACTGAAACAATGGCTTCTGGGAATAACCAAACAATTGCTGGTTAGACTTAAGGACCATTGCATGATATGAAACCCTAAGGCAAGACAGGAGACAGAGACAGGAGAATCAATTAGAAGTCTGAAGGCCAGCTGAAACAATAGGGCCACAGGAACAATAAGAAAGACCTTCCATCAACAAGACAAAAGGCGAGAACTGACTCTCCAAAGTAGTGACATTCACCATGCATACACCCCTGAACTCACATACCACACAGAAAAATAAAATAAATAAAAATTCAAAATATATTTTTAAAAAGTAATTTGGATTAAAAAATGATAAACAACATCTTGACAATCAGACACACCTGTACAATCAAAAATAAAGAGTTTTCTTTAAAAACGTAATTGGAAATAAGGAAATTTTTTTTTTAAATTCACGAGGCGTCAAACTACTAGAACACAGTGCATTACTGCTACACAGACACATGTATGAACGCTGTGCACACCTCTAGAGCCAGAGTACCTCTGAGAGCCTCAACTCTCCTACTCTGTGTAAAGTGGGTAATGGAATTCAATGAGAAAACACACAGGAATTCTAATACTGTACACATGCAATAAGACTAGTTACCATGACTAATAGCTACCATCAACCTAACATCAACAGAAACACCATCATCTTGAAGTTAACTGATTAGGAAGATCCTAGTTCATGAGAAAATCTCCTTATTTTGTACCAGTCAGTACCATGTTTTGGCCTTGAATTTGGCTGTGTTAAACAATCACAGGTCTCCTGTTTTGGTTATTGGAGCTGCTGCAGTTGAAATGTGTGTTTTCTCTGCTCTTCTGCAACATGGTGGCACTACTGAGGGAATAATCATGTACCACATAACATAGGAAAACAAGCATCTTAACTTAAAGACAATGTCAGGAGCCACAGTCATTTCAGAAAAGAGGGAAGAAAATAAAAGTCCTTAGAAATGATAAATTACAGAGCCCTCACATGAGATAAGAACACAGAAATAGAACGATGTAGTTTTAAGTGGTATCCAAGCATAAAGATTTCTACATTTCCTGAAAAAAATGAGATATACAATTTACAGAAATTAATTGATCACTAAAAGCGATAAGAAAACTAACAAGAACCACACAAAAACAGGCACCGGAGTGAAACCCATAACTAACTGTTGCTTTCTTTAAAATTTAGAGAATCATTTTTTCAATAATGTATGGGAAAGAAAGTTTACCACAACAAATGTTAAATAAGCTTAAAAATAAAACCTTTGCTTATTTTTAGAAGACCAAAAGAATTTTTGGGCATGGAAGAGATCATCATAAAATATTATCATGCATTCATAAATCAAGAACTATAAAAATGTTATTCACTGTCTCTCTATGGGAAATTATCCTAAGACCAGCAAACTGCAGGTTCTCAGACAGCTACAGCATCACCTCTACCTGTAAACTACACAGAAGCCTAAAGCCAGCACAGAAAACAAAGCTTCAGCACATGCCTTTAATCCCAGGACTTGGGAGGCAGAGGCAGGCGGATTTCTGAGTTCGAGGCCAGCCTGGTCTACAGAGTGAGTTCCAGGACAGCCAGGACTTCACAGAGAAACCCTGCCTCGAAAAACCAAAACCAAAAACAAACAAACAAACAAAAAGAATACCCGATGATCAAGTTCAACAGGCATGAACTGAGTCTGTTCCATCCATCAGATGCAACTCCTAAAACATCAACAACCGTGTCCAGAACTGTATCTCAGAATGACCATTAGAAAAGCTTCATATACATACATCTGTGCTGTCAAAGTTAACTCATGAGATATGAAATAGAAAATATACTGGAATTTGAGGCTTTCAGAAAGTCAACATCATATAGAAAAAAATATAAACAGGGAAAGAAATCAGTACAGTTCATTACTCACTGGTCTATTGCTACCCACCTGTCATGTCTCAAATATGCTCTTTCAGGATTGGCTCCCTTCATGGAGAAGAGGTGTCTTCTTCAGCGAATACCATCTGTTTATGGTAACATGCTATGGCACCAGGAATGCAAATATACTCTGAGAACACACAGAAACAACTAATGCAAATTATAAAGTTGAGAAGCCCTTGCCCTTGGACAACAAAAGGTATGGTGGGCAGGAAAAAAAATTCAATATAGTATTAGGGACCGATAGTAAAACTGCCTAGGCAATACTCCATACTTTTATTAAAACAAATATAATTTCTCTGCCCAATTCCTGTCCAATCTACAGTAGAGTCTTTCCACATCCCTTGATCTGTGACTAAATTCATGGTTGCATGTACTTGGTATCAATGACTTGCCTGCTTTAGGAAACTTGTTTTTTCCTTACACACCAATAAATAGGCCACATATAAATTGAAAGTTTTCCTTAATTATCAAGCCGTACAATGAACACGAATACTTTAGAAGCAATCACTACATCTTTCACTCTCTTTTTTTTTAATTGTTCCTTTCAGTATTTACAAATACCATTCAATTCATTCTGATAAAGCGTCTATTATATCCTAGATGCTCTTCTTGGCACCGAGGATTAAACCATGGACAAGGGAATAGAGATCCCTGCCCTGGAAACCTTCATACCACCATTGAGAAAGTATCAAATATATGTGTAATTTAGCCCATAATAACTGCTGAATGGAAACAAAAAAAATCAAATGTACCATGGACAGAGAGGGGAAAGGGCAGGCTGTTTGGGATCATTGAGCAGATGGCTGAATGAAATGGGCGATTGATAAAGCCATGGACTACTGACACATGAAAGAATCCAAGTGATACTGTAACTCCCTTCTGAAAAAAAAAAACAGAATGCAAAATGCTATCTGCATTTCTTTCCCTTCTGTGCTGATGACTCTGAAAAGTCCTGGGAGAACCCGTGGATGCTGCTGAACTCACGTGGAGTCCTGCAGACTGACTGACAGCCACCTGGAGTGTGAACCATGCCACCAAACACAAGTCCCTTTCACAGGATTGAAGCTGTGTGAAGCTTTCAAATGCTCAAACTTGAAGAAAACCATATCCTAACATCTCTACCAGTTTATCGACAGTTTGGTATTTATGCCAAACAGAAACAGGCATTATCACCTGGAGAAAACTCCTTTCTCTGGGACCTTTCCAGGGCTTGGTGTTCTAATGATGTCTCCCACAGCTCCTCACAGCTCTAACCATATTAAGAGTGTCAGTCTCTCTCCTGTCAACATTATGCTGCTCAAAAACTGTTGAGGTAGGACTGAGGTGATTCTGTTTACCATCTTCTTCAGTGTATTTAAACCTATTTTAGATATTAAAACAGGCAAATATAAATGATACATTTGTTAGGGGGTTTTGTTGTTGTTTTGAAGAAAAATTTCCTCTCCACGTCTCTGCATTTAGCTTTTTCTACTTGACCACTTACAGGTGGCTAGCAGCAAAGAGAGCTACCCTGCCATTAACCAAATAGAAGCCTCACTGAGAAGTATCAACGGTCCTGTGTTTCATCAATTTAACATCCAGGCATTCGCCCTGGCCAAGCAGACGCAGCCAGCCAGCCAAGACAAACACATGGGTCTTGGCACAAGGAGGGGCCAGTTTCTAGAGACAGCCCTCCAGTCTAAACTTCTTAAGGACTTGGTATAAACGTGCTTTTATTGCTCAGGGGCAGTTCCATCTAAACAGTGCAGATTCAAGTCACACACTGTAGCCTTTCACTGGTTCTGTTGGCTTAAGGTGTGTGTGGCTCGGGGACCTTACAAACCTGCGTCACAGCTACCTGCTGCTCACCCTCTCAATCCCCCAACCAAAACGTTGGAGGCTGCACGGAACACTGGCTGCTTTATCAAATAAAAGTAAGGGTAAAGGGAGATGCTGGGCCCCAGTGCTGGTCTCTGCCATAGCCCCAGCCCCAGCCCCACCCAAATCCAGGGGAGTTGTAGGGGTCAAAGGCTTACAGGTTGGCTCTGTTTCCCCAACCTGGCATTTAAATTTTAAATTCAGTATAGGGATGCCACTCCCTCATTTCTAGCCCAGTCTGTCAGCAACCAAGCATTCCTTAAAGGTTGAAGTTTGTGGGCATGTGGGTGGGAGAGATAGGGTCAGCTTTGTAACCTATAAAAACTAAAAATATTTTATAAATGCCAACATTTTTAACTGTAAAATTTAAATGACCAGTAACAGTATTAAGCATTTACATTGTACTGGACATCTACATTACCCATTATGGAAGACTGGCACTAGGAATGAGAGATCTGTGAGGATCTACCAACTAATTCAATCCAAACTGTTGGCAATGGCGAAGAGTAAAAACTGTACCAACCTGACAGTTTGTGAGGTGTGGATTCCCACAACGATACAAGAACAAAAAGAGGCTCTGTGAAGTGACAAACCAGGAACCCGTGAGCCAGCTGAGAAAGGAAGCCTTACAACTTATTAGAGTTGAAACTGTGTGACCTTTATCCTTGGAATTTTAGTGTGTGTGTAAACTGGTGTGACTGAGAGTCATCAAGGAGCCATGCACACAGGAAGTCTTACCAGTGTCCTCGAAGCACTGGGCTTTCAAGGCAAGCACCCCACAGAGGTTCTGGGAGGTGATGGCCTGTGTATCAGACAGAAAATCACTGGCCCTCAAGAGGTCTACAAACTCATTCGGAAGAAAAAGAGTAAGTAAACAAACTAATGTTTGTGTTCATGGCGGTAAGGATACTGAAGTGATCCTGACTCCAGAAGATGTAAGAATGGTCTCCAAAATATTTTCTACCTATGAAATACTTGCAGAAAAGATCTGAAGCTTCAAAAGGAGCCAACCGTGTATAAGAAAACACTTGCGATGGGAATGAGAGGAGGACATGAGTTCGCTAATTCCAAAGAGAACAAGAAGGCCAAAGAGGCTAAACATAGCCAACCAGGTCAGGGGCAAAGACACAGCTAACCAGGTAGGGAAGAATAGTCAACTAGGCAGGGAAGAAGACTCAAGAAGGTGGGCCAGAGACTGCTCTCAGCCAATGCCTTGCAATGTCTGTGAGGAGTCAGGTATTATTCAAATAGTGATGAGATCAGGGGTGGAGAGAGAAGAGACAAGTAATCACTGGCTTCTAAGTAAGAGACGTGAAAAAGAAGTTCTATCGCTACCTCAAAACAGGGTGGCTCTGGATAACGATGTGCCATATGCTTCCAAAGGTTAGAAAGATTTTTGAAAGTTCTTATGATAAAAACAACTAGTACTGGAGAAAACAGATATGCTTACACTGGACGTAACATTATACATACATATATCGAAACACAGCTTGGTCCCCATGTTCAGTGTTTGACGCATCAGGTGAATAATTTCTAAAAAGAATAAGATCCAACGGGGACAAACTTCGCTTTCCTTGGACACAAAAACTTTAATTTATAACCCTTCCACCTCTCCAGTAGCATCTCCTTATCTATCTTGGAAGGATTTAATTTATAAAATAATGTAATATAAATTACAATAATAATGTACTACCCACTCTATCACCCATCATCCCTTCTCGGTGTATGTCCTTGAATGTCTTCATTTGTCATGGAAAAGGGTATGCCTTTAGCCCAGAGAGACAAAGTTTCAAGTCTTATCCAACCAGCTCCAAGTCTGTGGTCACAGGTAGGACACACAGCCCCTCCAAAGCTACTTCCTCATTTGTTGATGAAAGATGGTAGTATTTCAACATCCCTGGCACGATGAAGGTTCTCAAATACTGTTTGAAGGTTGTATTTTATTTTGTTTCCATCTCTTCTCTCGTTGATTTTCCATAATTGCCTAACCCAGAAGAGTCTTCCCTAGCCACTCTAACCTCTTCAGACTCAATGGTTAAGTGCTCAGTCAGCAGCTGCGAATTCATACCCACCTCCCTGATTTGTGCCTTGCTATTAATATTGCACCCATGCACCTCCAGAACCTGCACATTACCCTTTTAAAGGCCAAAGTTGCAGGAATCATAAGAGCAATAAATCATAATACCCCAAATCTCTGCTCAAGTATGAACATCTTTAAAAGTATAAGTAAGTATGCAGACATTTTAGAGTTCTCAAGCCCTGTTTTTTTTTTTTTAACGGTACTTCACAACTTTACTAAAAACTATCCCGATGGTTCTCATTCACACTATGATCTCGGTGAATTGATTATATTACGGGGTCCTCCTCATGTCTCTCCACCCTGAAGTGATAGATATGGAGTAAGTAATCATTTATAAAGTCATTATCCAAATATAAAAAGCCTTATAAAGTATACCCTAGAAGCTTCAATCATGCCAGAGGGAGGAATAAGTTCTTCCAATGCTAATGCTTCACAGAGATCATAACAGGCTAAACTAACAAGATTAAAATTAAGACACATTTGAGAAAACCAATAACCAAAAATCATAACCTGCTCGACCTGGCGCACAGCTTCTTTTGCCAATCCCTATCATGTGATCCATACCTCAATTTGTCAGCCACATCGCATCACATTTTTCATATTTAGGGAAGAATCTCCTTCCTGGCTTTCAGAAAAAAAATCACATAGCATCTTTATGGCCAGGAATAACAACTGATAAGTTGTTCAGAATGTCTCTTATAGAATTTGCTTATGTATAATTACAAATAATATTACAATCATAATCAATTATGTACCTAACAGGTTAGCCCTCTTGCGCCCCCTAGTGGAAGCATGAATGAATATTGTGTTTGTTTTCTCAATAAAGGTAAAAAATTGACATATATTTATATATTCAGATATATATTTAAAAGACACAGTAACATGGACCTAGGGAAAAACCAAATACTACCATTCTGCCAATGGTACATAGCAACAAAATGACTCCTAATAACATTCTGCTGTATTCATAGATAAGTGCCTTGTTAAGACATCATCAGAGAAGCATCCTCCTATAGTGAATGGCAACAAATACAGACACCCACAACCAAACAATGTACAGAGTGAGAGACCTCGAAACATGAAGTTCTGAACTGCAGGTCTCCATAAAATCCCTCCTCTTGGAGTGCAAAGAATTCTGCAGAAGAGGAGATCAAAAGATTCTAACAGCCAGTGAGGATGGAGGATACCAAGGAAACAAGACCTTCTAGACACTGAGGACTTCTGCACATAGGAACTCTCAGAGACTGTGGCAGGATGCACAGGACCTCCAGGGCTCTAAACCAGATAGGGTCCCCAGCACCGAAAGGGGAAGCAGACGCAAGTCCCCATCCCTAACAAAAAAGCTATCTCTAACTGATAACTGCTTACAAATGAAAAGTCTGTTTTCTCCAACAGAATCTCACTGGATATACAAACCACACTTAAAGTCAGGCCTCATACCCAGCAGCAGATGGCTATCACAAAATGAACTCAATAGTATTTTTAGAGGTGGTTTTTTTGTTTCTTTTTGTTTGTTTTTGCTTTTGTCTTATAATGCTTCATCCTGATTTTTTTTAACCTTTCAGGTCTTTTGCTTATACAGTCTAGTTTCTGGTTTTGCTGTTGTGGGTTTTCTCTGTGTGTAAATCTATGTATCTCTGCACCTGTGTGCTTCTTGTGTTTTTTTCTTTGACTCTTTCCCCCTCTGTGTTTGTTTATCTTGTCCTATTCTAACCTGTTTCTTTTTATTCTATCTTACTTTATCTTATTTTATTTTTATCATTATTTTGTAAATACTTGTCCATTTTCTAATGAGTAAGAGAGAGAGGGTGTGGATTTGGGTGGGTGGGGAAGTGGGAAGGATCTGGGAAGAGTTGGGGGAGGGAACATCATAATCAGAATACAGACGCGGAACAACTGATCAGTCAATAACGTAGCCAGAGAGGCTTGTGGAACCAGATACAAAGACGCTATACTATACTGAAATACTAAAATGTTTTGAATCACAATACCAACCCAAAGAAATAATGTGGTAAGGCTAGTTCCCAACAGCAGATGTTCCGTTTCCTCCCTTCTCCAGGCTGACAGCAGTAACTTATGAGACTTATGCGGCTAATGAGATGACATATACTAAGGGTCTTGCACAGCACCTGGCACTGGCCTGACCATTAATAAAACCAGCTTCCCTCCCATCTCCTGGTATCTGATCCTTAGCCCCGTAGAAACACAAAACTTACGTGTATGTGTGTGCCTGTATGAATGTATATGTGCTATGACCATGCCCACTGAAGCAAAAGGGAATGCCGGATCCACTGGAGCTTAGAATACAGAGGCGCACTGTGGGTCCTGAGAACTGAACTATGGTCGACTGCAAGAGGGGGAAGTTCTCTTAATCACCAAGCTACCTCTCCAGCCCCAGCACCAAAGACTTCCCTCAGTGTTCTCTACCTTAAATTACATTACAAAGCAAAAATAAAAGTCACATGAACCAAGAGAAGTGTTTATTTTAAAACTTATATCCAGCTCCTTAAGTAAGTACTATATAGCAAAATGATTTTGCAATTTGGGGTTGGTGAACTTAAAGTGACACCTGAGATCATTCTTTTAAAGGTATTGAGATCCAAACTCTGTTTACCCTTATCCAAAAAAATCATGTTGTATTAAAAAAAATATTAAAAATAAACCATTCTCTCTCAATCATATCACATTTAGATGTCCTGATTAGTTTTTTTGTTCAACTGGACATGAGATAGAGTCATCTAGGAAGAGGAACCCAGTTGAGAAAACGGCCTTCATCCAATTGGCCTTGACTGATGTTGAAGTAGGAGAATCCAGCCAGCTGAGAAAGGTGCTCTCCCTGGGCTGGTTGATCCTTGGTTATATAAGAAAGTGCGCTGAGCAAGCCATGGGGAGCCAGTCAATTAGCAACACCCCTCCCTGATCCTACTTCAGTTCCTACCCCTAGATCCTGCTTGGCTTGAATTCTTGCCTCTGTTTCCCTCAGTGATGAGCTGACAGTGAGATGTATGACCAGATAAACTGTTTCCTCCCCAAGTCGCTTTTGGTTATCTTAATAGAAACCTAACTAGAATAGAAGACAAGATTTTCTTTGTCTATTTTAACTAAATGACAGGAAGGCTCATGTTCCATTTAACCCAATATTCAGAGGTTGGTGGAAAGTCAAAAACATATTGATGAGCATTTGTGATAATACAGACACTGTTTATAAAAAGTTATTCATATTCATGTATACCAGTTTAATTTTTTAAAAATTCTTCTACTATGGCTATTTTAAAGTAAGTTAAGGGATCAATGGACTAAACTTTCATCAGCTTTGGGTTTTAATGTAAGGATAGATAGAGATGACATAAGCAAACTCCCTCCCAGCCATTACTACATCTGTAAAGTACAAGGGTCCCCAAACCGAGATCTTTCATGGAAGAATGTAAAAGAGGAGACATCACTTCTCCCTAGTCTTAAGTCAAGGTATGGAGAGCTGTGTAACTAAAATGGATACTTAGGATTCCTGAGATAAGTACAAGGAAAGCCTAGAAACAAGAATGGACTTTCACATCTGGAAATCTTAGTCTGGGAATAGGAGAAGAACACTATAATATACATGGCAAATACAAAGAGCAGTAATGTTTTTATAAATATTCCGATATTCATACAATCTCAGTTCCACGGCATCTGAGTTTTGCTGAAGCCAAAAATTCCATGCTCCATAGTAGAAAAGAAGCCTATAAAAAAAAAAAACAAACTACATACTGATCATTTTTCTTCTGAAAATGAAATCCAACCTTTGTTACTGTAGAATGTATGCCAAGTACAGCAAGATCCGTGGCAAATATCTTTTAAAACCATGCATGGCTATTTACTGTGGGTTTATAAAACATACTAAGGTACCTACACAGTGCTTTTGAACATAGACATAACTCATTTCTACTTCCAAAAAGAGGGAGATGGGGCCTTACTTTCACCATTAAGTGGGCTAATTAATCTACCAGTGCATATTATAAATTTCTTTAAAGTTGATTACTTAACAATGTTGTTATCTTGTCCCAACTTCAATATTCACTTGGAGAAAAAAAAATCAAAAAATCAGTTCTATTTGAGACAATTAGTAGTTTTGTTTTGTTTTGTTTTTTCCACTGTGAAGTTTGGATGAGTTGAAATGTATAACAGAAAAATCAGGGTTGTGCCAAACAGTGATCCAACGGGAATAAATATGGATGTGCCGCACATAAAACAGTAAGAATGAAGGGTGAAATTTAATTATTTATCCACTGATAAATCATTCTACAACAGTTATCTTAAGCTAAGTACCTCGTGAAGGCCCAAGTAATAATTTGTTTCATGTTAAGAAATGGTTCATTATTGCTGAAGACATCATACACTTTGGTTGCAGGATATGGAAAAGTTAAGCTGGAACTGAGTTGGAAGCTTCCTCCCTGCTGGCTCGCCTTCATAGTACCAGAAGGTGTTATGCAGACTGCTGGGAAATACAAGTCATCAACAGTCTTCCCCAGATGTGCACCCTGTGAAACACAAGGGTGACTTGTCAGGCAAGATACGCTCACTGGAACAACAATGACCTGAATGTTATGATGGTACTAATGGCTTTCTGCTTGAATTTGATACAAATGCATACAAGCGTATTGATGACTTTATGCATCAGCTCCACAGGACAGACCTCATGCCTTTTACTATAAACCTGGCCAAGAGCTTGTTTTGTTCCATGGGTATGTAGTCGAATTGCCTTCTAAGTCCATTTGTATATTTACAGCCATAGATCACAGCTGCTCTAAGTATTCTTCAGAGAAGCTCCTTACTGCCGCAGACCACCAGTTAACTTTTCAAAATGCTGAGAATAAATGATGGTGAAGTTCCCTGTTCTAAATGAGTTGCCATACAAGGTTCTGTATCCAAGGCTCAAAGAACACTGAAGAAGAGTGGACAAAGATAACTGATGAGACCGTGGTTGGGAAGGTGTGCTGTAAATAGACATCTTTGGCAATGGCATGGTCATCACACTCATGAACTCACAACTGCACAAAGCTTGCACAGTATTGGGCTCTTCAATATTTCATCCTGGAAGCATGGGGGATTTATAAGCTTCTGCCCTTCCCCAAGGGACTATTGATAGTTAGTGGTGACTAGGAGATAGGATGTCACCTTCCTTAGTATTGGAGCCTCTGATACATGTAAACCTTGTGAGTCATACATACACACACACATACACACATACATATATGTGCATGCATCCACATGCATATATATATATATATATATATATATATATATATATATATATAACATGAAAGTAGACAGAATCTTTGGGAAGAAGAATAGTGTCAATGGGAAAGGTAGTAAGAAAAAGTGATAAGAGTGAAAATGGCACCATTCATCACAAACATGTATAAAACCATCAAAGAATAAAAAGAAACTATGGGTCAGAAGCTACATGCAATGACAGTGACAAGCAACTGCAATCCTAGGACATGAGAGACTTTGCCAAGGTCCTTAGTCCAAAGCTTGCATGACATCACAAGAAGTTGTCTGAAAAAACAAAAAAAAAACAAAAACAAATAAAAATACACACTGATAAACCAAAAGACAGAAGTCAGTTTGACATACCTCAAATTTACCTTTAATCTCTGATACTAAAGTATAATGAGGGAGAGATTCCTATACAATTATCATAAGTCACATATAACAGAAATATCAGAGCCATGACAAGAAGTACTCAAATAGGAATAATTAAATATGCCACACATACACCAGGGAATATGAAAAACAAAAGACAAGATGGAGTTAGAGGAGACCTGGAACTTCCAGACACATAGTAAATGCCAGGTCTTTACGCATCACAGGTATGGTATGGGAAAAAACTAGCATCTCTAGCATCTGAAATACAAATGAGTACATATTTAGAATAAATATATTAAATAAAAAAAACAGTAAGAGTATGCTCCCTATAGACAAAGTACCAACAACAGGTCAGCCAAGGAAGACAAAAAACTTTTAGATAATAACAGCTGTGGTTCAGCCAAAGACATGGGAATATTCAAGACCAACACTGTTAGGAGCCGCATTTGCCATTGCAACATGGTGCCGGTTTCCTGCTTCCTGGTTCTTCTTGAGAGCCTTGCTTGAATGTGCGCCTGCACAAGGTGCGAAAACCAGTATGCTAATTGGAGATGTCGTAAGAGCCAATGAGTGTGTGGCACGTCTCCTAGGGCTCTATATAAGCCACAGGTTTTTCGGGCTTGGGGTCCCTCGCTTCACTGCTATCTAGAGAGCTGTACAATAAATTGCTGTCAGAAGAATCCTGAGTGTAGCGTTCTCCTTATCGGCGAGGCTGCGCGCTGTACAACACAGCCATGTTCACCCCAGGCTAAATGGAGAGTGTAGACTCCCACTTTCTCAGGTTGAGGTTTAAGAAAAAACAGGTGGCTAAAAACCTTAAGTGGAGAAAAAGGAGTTTCATACCAGTTTGTAACCTGCCCTTCCTGACTCTTCTGTGTTGTCAGTAGGATCACGTAGAAGACAAACAGTCTCATGCCTACTGGTGATAATTAGATTTCTTCACCCCACTGGGTGGCCATGGTATGTGAGTTAATAGGACATCCACTGACGCACAATGAGGTCAGCTCTCAGTGGAGATCAACTCAATGTGATTATAGTAAGGTATGGAGAGTCAGACTCCAACTCCAACAGCTACAAGGAGCAGTTGCTGTCCTTAGGTATGACTAGTAGCCAAGTGATTCATCTGGCTGCAACAGGGTAGCCATTTCCCTCACTCCATATGTCACAGCAATGTCAGAAAGAAAGGGGGAAAAAGTCAGTTAAAACAGATTTTGGAAAGATCCAAACTATCATAATACATGAAAAAAATCCAAATTTCCATTTAAAAAAAATCACTCATCACTGTAAAAGCCTGCAAAATATCAAACAAAACTGAAAAGGAAGATGGATTCTGACACTAACATGACTGGAGTCATCTGATAACGACTTGAAAATAAATGTCGGGGGGGAAAGTGTTCCAATAAATCACAGTCTTTGAAAAAGGAGAGGAGGGAAGAAAAAATTCAAGTAGAAAATAGAAAAAGTCATGAACACATTTTTACATGTCTGGGGGAGCTATGACTGTGAAATATATGCATGGGCAAGGCCACTTGTCACCAGGGTAATCCAAACAGAAAGAACAGAGAGCAATCTTCCTCCTATCAGAAGGGCTATCCAGAGACAACATCACTCAACGGTGGAGAGACCGCTCACACACGTGCCAAATATATGTCAAGTGTATGTTAAGTACAACATCCATCTTGGAAAAGAGTGGGCTGACATCTAAGCTAAAGAGACAATAAGACAGTAATCTCATTCTGTAGCAGTTAGCACAAAGGATTGAAAGAATTACATTCTTTAAAAAAAAAAAACTACTTATAAAGGAAGGCAGATATTCAAGGTAGATAGGTAGGTAGGTAGATAGATAGATAGACAGACAGACAGACAGACAGACAGACAGACAGATGATAGATAGATAGATAGATAGATAGATAGATAGATAGATAGATAGAGCAGGTAGATAGTTAAATAATGCCTGTTACATCCCCTCTCAAGAGACTATTTGGCATGGAAACTGGCAAACTATAGATGGACCCAGCCCCTCGATGAGTATAATTTCATTTATTTAATTTTCTGAGAATGTTTTTGCTTTAATTTTTTTATTTTACTTTCATTAATTTTTTTCTTCAATGCACTCTATTTCTTAACATGGACTTGAGGGTATATTTTATGTATTATTTACTCCAGCCCTTTCCTCCTTCCAAACTCACCCATATTACACCCCAACCTGCCCATATACACCTCCTTGCCCTCTTTACAATTCATGGTCCTCTTTTTCATTATTGTTTCTATATACACATATATATGTACATATATAATATACATATATATTTCTAAATACAGAAGTACAGCTTTCTCAGTCTAATGTATGTCTATTTTCAGGGCCAGCCACCTTGCACTGGATAACCAATTGGTATGGTGTTTCCTAAGGAAGACTCTCTTTCTTGCTCCCAGCATTCCTTAAATGGTTGAGTTCTCATGAGCCTTCCCCCACTCACCTCTGTATGTCTATTGTTTTGTCCTTTTACAGGTGGTGAGTAGGGAGCCATGGTAGTGTGAGACCTCATGGTGCAGCCTCTGATGTTTCTGGGAGACACTGTCATAGAAAACTCCCTTATTCTCTGGCTCTTACAATCTTTGCGCCCCCTATCCACAGTGATTCCCGAGATTTAGGTTTGGAAAATGTGTTACAGATAGGTCCAATGAGACTGGGATCCACCACTCTGAATTATGATTGACTGAAGTCTTCTAAATGGTCTTTGCCTGTTGCAAAAAGAAGCTTCATTAATGAAGCTGGTAAGGACTACACTTACCTGTGGGCATAAGAGCTACATATATATAAATAATCTTTAATTTTTTTCAAATTATGTGTGTGTGTGTGTGTGTGTGTGTGCGCGCGCGCGCGTGTGTGTGTGCACATATGAATGAAGGTGCCTTCACATACCAGAACAGGGCATCAGATTCCCTGGAACTGGAGTTACAGGTACAGGCAGTTCTGAGCCACACAACAGGACTGCTGAAAATTGAACTTGAGTCCTCTATCCATGGGTCACCTCTCCACCCTCTACCACCATGTTCTTCAAATGGTAAAAGTATACAAATAAAGGGAATATTAACAGTTTCCAGAGACTAGAAAAGGGGCGAAGAAAGAAGAAGGCATGACTGAAAGGTGGTATAAACAATCCTTTAAATGATGTGATTGGCCTGAATCTTAAGTATATCAACATCTGCATCTTGGTTTGTAACAAAACACTTCAGCTTTCGCTTACTTTTTTGAAACATGGTCTCACTGTACCACCTGACCTCACTATATAGCAGTGGATGAAGTTGAGCTTCTGATAGTCGAGCCCCCACATCCAGAGTACCACAGCTACAGATGCGTGCCAACATAGCTGGATTTTTAGTTAACTGCTCCCGACAATGGAGATGCACAGAGATGTGTGCATGCTACATCAGGACTCCACCAACTGAACTGCATTCCCCACCCTTTCTTGTATTGTATTTCTATGACGATTTCTCATTTGGGAAGCCAGGTAAAGGTTACATGGAACCTCTGTATTAGTTCATGGGAGACCTGTATTATTTCTAATCAATGGAACAGAATCTACAGATGAATTTATTTAATACAGATAGCAATTTAGCAACCAGGCCCTGGGGTTATATATTTTTAATAAGACTCTATATAAGGTGTATGTTCCTCCTCTGGGTAACTTGGTGTAGTACCACATTGAAGCCCAGATGATGCAATGTTTCATAAGTATATAATTAAAGATTTTTAAAAAAAATTGCAGTGATCATCTCAATAGACAGCACAAAATACACTTAGAAAAATTCAACATCCATGAAAAAAAAATGTTTAAGCAAATGAAAAATAGACTTGCAACTTCCCCAACCTGAATAAAGATGTTGATGTAAGATTTACAACTAAAATGCCCATAGAGGCGTTGCAGGAGTGGCTTCTGTATCACCTGTACATCAGGAGATGGCAGAGAGGAGAGACGCCATGCCTGAGCTCAGTGTTCTGACCTGTGATTAGTAGCCTAATAGTCCCTGAAAAAGAGAAAGCTAAGAAGACCACAGGTACAGCACAGAGGCCTAGAAAGGGAACTAGCCTGAGATGACCACCAATCCAGTGTCGTGTATGCCTGGAGGTTGGGAGGCAGGCCTGAGATGACCCTTGCCCAATGCCATAATTCACAAAAAGGGCAACATACTTGATCTTTACAATTCTATCCTAGATTACATATTTCAGTCTGGGTAAAGCATCATCACAACAGTCATTAAATAGCTTAAATGCACTTGTTTTTCTGGCCAACCCATCATTCCTTTAATCTCTGTTTTCCCAAAATAAGGACAATCCCTCAACAATAAATTTCAGGAAAAGCACCATCTTCAGTCCCCAGGCTGTCAGGTTTGCTTCATCACCCCCTCCCCTCATGTCAGGTAGACAACAAGTATGTTGGGTCAGCAGTTCATAGAACAGTGTTTGCACACCATACTTCTTCACATCTTCCATGCAAGGATACTTGGATGAAAGTAGAGGTGGGGGAGCCATAACTTGGCTTTTGCTAGCATACTATTTATTTGCTTCACTTATTCTAAACATTAGTTCTTTCCATCCTACCCTCATGGCACTGACCCTAATAACTACATTTTTAAAGCATATCACAACTGACGTGTAGGTGAGGAGAAAGGCCTGGTACCACAAACCCATAATCCCAGCTTCAGAAACTGGAGGATCGTGAGACCAGACTAAGTTTCACAGATTGGCTGGCCAGTGAGATCTGGGGATCTATCTGTCTTCACCTCCTCGGGGTTTGAGTTACTGATTCAAGTTCTCAATGTGGCATTTTATGGGTAACTGAGCCATCTCTCTGGCCCTTATTCTTCTTAAAACTGAAAAGTTTGTAACTGTTGACCAATGTTTCCCTATCTCCACCATGTATCTCCTGTAAGATCCCTTTATTCTGTTTGTTTGAGTTTGATAGGTTCCGAATTTACCTATATATGACATGGTAATGTTTAGCTCCTGTGTCTGATCTATTTCTCCTAACTGGTTATCCAGGTTCACTCACATTTTCATGAATGACAGGGTTGCCTTCTATTTTAAGTTGAAGAAATTCTGTTGGGTGTCCTCATCCCCTCTCTCTTCATTCCATACACTAATAGATGCTTACATTGTTTCTATATCTTGTTCATTAAGTGCTGCAATGATGGACATGAATAGAAATTATTTCTATGACATCTCCAAAATTTCCTCTCTATTTGTATCCAAAACTGTGAGTACTGGGTACTATGGTAGTCCTATCTTTCATCTCTTTTTAACGAGCTCTATATGATTTTCCTGTGTCTGTCCCAACTCACTCACAATCAGTTTGCAAGGGTCCACCTTATATCCAACACTTACCTTTCTGCTGATAACAGCCATCTCAACAAATGTGAGGTGGAGTCCACTGGTGGTGGGGGCTTGCATTTCTATGACAGGTGTGGTAGAGCACCTTTCCACTTATCTATTGTCTATTTGTCATCCTTTGGAGAAGGGTCTGTTTGAGCCTTATACATATATGAGTTCCTCATATATGTTACATATTAACCACTGTGTATATGGTTTGCCAATGTTTTCTGTTAGTCACCTTTTCACTTCTACCCTGTGTGTACACGTATCACTGTGCTAGTCAATATGCCATTAGAGAGCAAGAACTTTCTTATTTCTCCTACATTGAAGCTTCTGAATTAGATGTAATTTCACTTGGCTGGTTTTGCTCTCACTGCCTGTTCTTTAGCTATATATGAAAACAAGCCTTTTAAAAATGTATTATCCAAATCAAAGTCATGAAGATTTTTTCCCTGGGTTTTCTTCTAGTATATTGACTGTTAGGATCAAATGCTGGGAGCTTTAAAATAACTCAGTTTTGTATCCAGTATGAGATAAAGGATATGGATTGTTATTCTGCTTCTGAACAACCAGTCTTTTCAACACGAGTTGTGGAACAGATTATTATTTCCTTCCAGTATGTTCCTGGCATCCTAATAAGAAGTCAGTTGACTATATCCCCATATGGTTATTTGGGGACTCTTACCCTTCTCACAGGGTGGTATCTCTAGTCTGAGGAGAGGTAGGCCTCAATTAATTATTGTTCAAATTAAAATTGGTGGCTTACCTATTAGTTACACATTAGTGTGTGTGTGTATGTGTGTGTGTGTACGTATGTGCCCGTGTGTATCAGTGTGCTAATCAATATGCTGTTAGGGTGTAAGAACTTTCTTATTTCTTCTCATATCAATTACTGTGAATTATTAATTTATAGAGAAAATTGATCACTTTGCTCCCTCTGAATCAGCTGTCACTCCTACAATGATGGCCTAAGAAAGGAAGATCCACAATCATACCGCAGAATAACCATGTGTAGTTCCTTGCCATATCTTCAGCGAATTAATTGAGTGCTCACACTTTGGAATTCAGTTCGCAAAAGCAATATTGGTCAATAAAAGTTTTCATTTTAGAGATGTTTTGCCATGCAAAATAACTCCATAGTAGACTGTCACAACCAAGGCAACCAGAGTTCGCCTTTCCTTTCACAGACTAGATCAGATTGATCCTTTCCAACCTTCACTATAAGCCGAATGCTGGTTCCATGATGGATAATAATTCTCACAAGCATTGCTGTCAGGCACAGACATAGGAATGTGTCTCCATGACCCAAACACTAGAACATCTGGAGTCCTTACAGGTTCCCTCTAGGACCCCCACACTACCACATCTGGAGTTCTTACAGGTTCCACCTGTAGAACCCACACAGCAGGTCTCAGAGATCATGGATTATGCTAGATGTCCGTGGTTTTAGTTGTACTGAAATTTCTCTAAGGAGAACTCATGATCAGTGAGGTTCATTTTAGAGTCCAGTAGGAAGAACAGTGACACAATGGTCTCTTCACTTCGTGTGGACAGGCAGCCTTCCTTGCACACTTTCCCTCAGTTTCTAAAGATGTTGGCTATAGTTCTATATAGTTTAGCTTATGCTACCTCAAAAAATCTATATCAAAAAAGCATTCGGGTACACATCAAGAAAACTTACTAGGTTGATATCATATCTTCAAAGTTCAAAACCTACAGGGCTCCCATCATATTTCACAAAGATAAGTTTTATCACCCAGTATGTCTCCCAGGTATAAATCCAGTCCCCATCTTTGTCAGCTTTCCAACTCTGTAAACCCAAATCACACCAGGCTTGCATAAAGAGATGTCACCTGATAGGAAATTCAGGCCCCAACTGAGGAAAGACTTTCTTCCTATGGCATCCACACATTCCAATTAGAAGCAGGGCAAGGCTGCTGGAACTGTTCTGCTTAAAAATAACTGTAAAAAATGAAACCTGTGCTGTGGAAACAGATATAGAGATAGTGCTGCAGAACCCTAAGTACATCTCTATCCTGGATAAAAAATAGAATACGTGAGGTCTGAGCATCTACATCATTAGTCCCGTAGTTTATAACATAATCATAACTTATGTCATATGACAAAAGAGCTACAGACAGATGCTTCTGGAGAACATGGAGAACTCTCCTTTCTCCTCTTGCTTTCACTGAAAGGATAGAGCTGAAGAGGAATCCCAAATTTGTAAAATAATATGTCAAATATTCAAACTAATCAATCAGAAGACAGCCTTGTAGCACGGAGAATGCCAATATCACCCATGTTTCAGTAAGAAAAAAAGACACTAAAACCCAACCATCTAATGATGAGAGAAATGAAGCATAGAGGGGTATATCCTAGCAAGCTGTGCACTGAGAGGCAAAAGCAGGAAGGTTACTAATCTCCAGAAATGCAGACCATTCTGGGCAATCTTAGGGGTTGAGGTTTTTACTACAAAAGCCTGGAAGGGAAAAACACTTTATTTTTAGGGGGGAAACCCTACATGCATGAGAATATGTTTTGATGGAAATATACGGGGGGTGACACTTTTGCTGCAGCTATTATCTATGTATCTGTAGGAGGAGGCCAGCATATTTCCAATAAAAGGGAAACACACAAAGTATGTCTATCTGGAGTTATGTTCTGCACATACACACATACACACACACCATCAGTTCATGCATATGAGAGATGCATCTCTCACTAGAATGTGATTTCAAAATGTAAGGGTTACCTTCTTTGTCACCACAAGAGAATTTTTTTGTCCTGTTGGGAAAAGGATAGTTCTACAGTAAATGATCTCATTGTTCATAAACTAGCCTCACAAAATTATATTGTCTCTGACAATTCACAGGTTGACATCAGATCACCTACAGTGCAGGGTTTCCCAGAGTGTGGTCACAGGCTACCTGAGTCTCCTCTGACAGAGTACTTTTGTTGCACTAGCCTGCCAGCTTCCATATAAAGCTCATGAAAAAACATTCTAGGTGCCTGGGATTTTACCAAGCACCTTTGGTGTATCTCACTGGATTATTGTTTGGACACTGTGCTAAAAAATCTTGGCTGTGACCAGTAACCTTACTGCAAGATCCTGGGGTCCTTAGCACCATCCTGAAAACAACTATGGAATCATAGTCCATTTCTTTCTCTTTCTTCTCAGCTCTCTCCCTTTCTCCATCTCCCTCCCCTTCTTTTTTTTACCAGGTAGTAATATTTTATTTTACTTTTTTTGTTAACCTTTAGTAACCTGTGGTAACATTTAAATAGGGCACGATCAATTATTTATAAATACCACGTAATTGTATTTTCTCCAACCCTCAAGGTATTTGTTCCTACTCTCTGCACCCTGCCATGATATTCCAAGCTTGCCAGAGGCTGAAAATAATACCTGATTTTAAATTACAGTCTCCAGAACCACAAACTAGGCAAATCTTTTAACCTTTATGAGCTAACTGTAACAGGTATTTCATTATAAGAATGTGGAGCTGGCTAATATACACATCAAATAAAACAGCAGAGTCTGCCAAACACATCAGAATGTATTTCCTATTTTATTTTTCTTAACAGCAATAAGAAATCTTACCTCTATTAAAATACAAAACTATATCAAAAATAACAGATTGATACATTTAAGTGTGGATATGAAATTTTAATAGCATTGTAGATGTCTTTATTTATAGTAAGTAAAATTCTGGATCTAAAACTAAATAGTACCCCAGCAGAAGAATCTTATTTCAGTGGGTCACTCACATGCTAATAGATAAAAATAGTCATTCAAGTCAATACAAATCCCACTCAGATGAAATGTGAGAACATATTTTTTCACTTAAAAAAAAAAAACCTGCAAACTGCTTTATCACCATCCCAAAATTAATTTTCAATACCATGCTGACCTTGGCATCTGTCATGCTTTATACTCTAATGTATCAGAGATAGTTCTCACACTGCTTTGGCTTTCTTTTTCGATGGAAAAGGAAGCAGTCTATAATATAATGCTCAATACGCCAATTGTACTCTAGTGAATGAAGGGGGAAAGAGGCAGAAACTACCCAAAACCAGGGTGTAAACTGTGCGTGTGTGGGCGTATGCATCTGCCGGTGTTGGATGTGCATACACAGAGATTCTGTTCCAGAGCACTCAAGCCCGCCCTCTCACTTTCTAAGGAGGTGGAAAACATCATAGATGTACAGGGAAGACCTCATGTGCTCACCAACCTGGCATCCTTTGTTGTTCTTGGGGCAGCCAGGGATCACACTCCCTTTTTTTTAATTCTTCCAGTTACTGTGGTTCTGGAAGACTGTTACAGAGCTCCCTTCTGAACTCAACCCAAGAATGGTTCAATACTTGGATTCTCAGCACTCCTCTCTTTTCTTGTTGAATAGCTACTGCATGGCTACTCAACTAAGTTTCTAAACTCGACCATGACCATTCAATTCCTTTCTCTCCATCTAACTTCACAACATCCTAGAGTACACACATGGTCAGCACTCTGCTCTTCATCACCACAGGCAGCTGTCTCTTGTTCTACTATGGGGCTATGCCAAAGCTCTTGCTGACCCCTGCTTTCCCTGTATTTGTCATGTCCATATTCATACTTCATAATTTCATCCATAAAGACTGTCATTCCCTTTTCCCATCTAGGTATCTACATACTATTAAGTCTCCTCAGCATCTTTTTTACTCTGCCCTCTACATGTTCATGTCTCTCCCTTCTCCCACCCCCTTCCCTCCTCCATCTCTCTCAATATATCATCCCCTCTCCCTCAGCATCATTTTTAATGCTAAAAAACTGTTGTTTCCTTAAGCTCTGCATAGCTGGACCTTTCCCATCCATCATCACCAATGACCCCCATCAACTTTAATAAAATTCTTAATGATACAAGACCCCTAAGCCTGTATACATCACAAAAAGTTCTAGAAGACTCCAAGTCATGTTTCCCACACATTGAGGGCAGGCTTCTCTCGGATTTTTGGGCACACACAGATACAAATCTTTTGAGATCTGCATTTGCATAAAAACACAAAGAAAGACATTTTCCAAGGTTCAGAATTTCTCTGATTCTTGGTGTTCAAAACCAAATGAAGATCACAGCATCTAGTCTTTCTCTCTGAGGTAATTTTTCTCTCAAGATATGCATCATATTGGCATCCAGCTAACTGGACTCTGCCAGCAACTCTATCACTGATACCCCAAATATAGTTTCATTTCTGTCAAGACTCAGCATTGGGGGGACTGTGGGGTTTGTAAGAGAGCAGTCTATACTTTAGAATATACATCTTCACCAAAAACATTTTACATAGTGTCTTTCTTGCTCAAAGCCCTTAATTCAAATATGTATATATGATAAGAAATCTGGGCCCTTTCTACTTAGAACCAATTCCTCACAGTGACTTCTTTTCTCTACTTCTCCAACAACTGCACTCTCTTACAAATAGCAACTAACCTCTGAAATCAATTTCAGCATGGTATTGGAGGCAGAGAAAACACTGACTCTGGCTTATGAGGTCTTCAAGTTTGGGTAACATAACACACATAAAGCCGTTAGTGTCCTGGCTGGGATAGAACAAGTATTAGTTTATTATGAAAGCCAAATTTAACCTGTAATTGTCCCCAAGTTCTACAAAGCTTTCACACTTTCAGAGAGTGGACAAGATGATTTCAACAAGTCCACAAGATGCTCTACCCAGATCTCATTTGAAATAAGGTCAAAATATCTTGATTTCTACTTGAGATGGCTTCCATGACTTCCATTGAAAACACAGCTGTAAGCCTCCTCTGAATCATGCAAGGAAGGAAACCCCATGGGTTTCCAGTAAAGGCATGTCCATCTCTGGAGAGACAGAGTCTGAGTGGGATGATGGCAAGCTGAATTACTGAAACGGACAAGAAGTGAAGGAAGGACAAAGTCGAATCGGAAATGGTACATCCTCTCTCCTACATAAAAATTCAGAATCAGAAAACAACAATATGAATGTTTCCACCCACCAGTGGCCTTCTGAGTGGGAGGAGTGGAACAAGCCTCATCCTTAGCAATCACAACAGACCTTGATCTTTCCAACACCTGTCAATATGTACACACTCATTAATTATGTCTTAATCCAATTAGTTTCTCTTCAATTTGAGGATCTTTTCAGTTCCGTGAGATGTTCTTGTCTGCAAAATGAGTTAAACAGTACCTCCTACATTGTCCTCATTAAACCCTTGATGGTTAATAGGGCTTTTGCTTATTGAGTAGTTCTGAAGCAGTGTAGAACACTGCAGACTCAAAGACCTCAAACTGAGAAAGGACTGAGGTCAGTCACTTCAAGAGGGGACTAAGGATATCCCCAAGCCTGAGTCTATATTTCATACCTGGTGCTGTGGCAAAGAATTTAAAAAGTGATTCTCTGAACGTAGGCCATTTTCATAACTAACTTTAGACTAAATGCAGGCTGATTATACTTATAATCAAAAGGAATTTTGAAGTCTCCCACACAGTCTCTGTTCAATTCAAGCACCTCACTTATGTAACCCTCTGCTTGGGATCCGATACAAAAATGAATCAAAACCAAAAAAGAACAATCTTCATTTCTGACAACATGAACAATGCTTAAGACACTTTTAAAAGGTTATAACCATTATAAAAGTTAAAATGTTAACTTCAAGCACTGCTGGGGGTAGACTATCAAGAACTGAGTCAATATTAAAGAGCGTTGTTTCTCATGATACCAACAACTGCATCAAATTCAGCCTTAACACCTAAACTTGAACACACATTTGTATTTTTAGACTGTTTTACCTATCCGAGTGGATGGGAGAAGATAATCATCCCTTTACTAAATGAATAACTGTTAGTTTTACAAACTTGGGACATTGCCAATAGTAACATTTATAGCAAAGAGTCAGCAGTTCACTATTCCAAAAATTAAGTAAAAATAAAGGTATGCATATTCAGTCTGCATTTGAGGATCCCAAAGCTCCAGTGTTGAAGGCTTTGTCCCCAGCTGGTGGCACTGTTGAGAAGACTGGATGATTTGGGCAAGAAATCCATGAGGTAATCGAAGAATCCATTGCTGAACTGACTACTGAGGTCTGGAGGGAATCTGCCTTTGGAGGACACACCTTGTCCTCAGGCCCTTGCTGATCTTCTCTCTGCTTTCTGGCAGTGAAGTGAACAGCCATATCCTCCCACCAAGGTATCTTACCAATACAGGTCCAGAAACATGCACTCAAGTATCCAATGACTGAAACCTCTCCAGGCATGAACCAAAACTAAAGTCCCCTCCTTGAAGCTAGTTTTTGGCAGTGACAGAAAATTTACTTTTGCCTTTTAATGAACTCTAAAACAATCTATTCACTTAGGGGAAAGAGAAAGTGTCATTTTTTGAGAATAAGTCTTGTTATATAGTCTAGGCTGACTCTAAACTTGCAATCCTTCTGCCTTACCCTACTAAGTGCTAGGACTTCAGACATGTACCACCACGCCATGCTAATTCCATACCTAACAAACATAATTTAGAGGGGGAGAAGACTCATTTTTTTAATTTAGAGGGGGAGAAAACATTTTTTTACCTGAAAATTACACTCTTTATAGGTTTGGGTGCTTATGTGATTAATGTTTTGAAAACAAAAAGCTTTAGAATGAGGATGGTTGTAGCCCAATATTACAGTATTTGCCTTGCAGGCACGGAGACTGTGGGGTAGATCCCCAGCACCACAAAGAATCAGGAAAAAAAGTGTAGTCAGATATATCACTTAGCTGGAAGTCTAGTCCTCAATTACACACAGTGGTAAACAGGGTTAATAATAATGCTTCATCTACTCCAAAAGTTAAAGGAGATGGTAATTAATGTTCCTATAACAAGACAATGATAACTATTTGAAGTAATGAATATGCTCAATTCGACCATTTCACAATACACACACACACACACACACACACACACACACACAAATACACACACACACACACACACACATTTAGAAACTACTTTTGCTACAAAGCACCAATTCTTCACTTGGATAAATGAAAAGGAGCTGATGACCTGGCACTTTGCATCTGTCTCCTTTTGATTGGGTCAAAAAAAAAAAAAAAAAAACTTCACTCTCTGCATGTAGGCTTATTAGTCACTCAAGGGAAACTCACCTAAAAATCTAACCCAGCGCTTCTAGACTGAAACCAGAAAGCTAAGAGCAAGCACCGTTTCTTATTATCAGGCTTTACATCACATTTCAGATCTCTCAGATGCCTAAAGGTCTCCATTCTTCATTAATAAGCCTTTAGTCACCCAAGATTCCATTCTAGGAAGAGTAAAGTTTTCCCAACAGATCAGCCCAGGATGAGATCAACTTTAAGCTGAGGTAGTAATCTCATAGGAATTGGATTGTCACCTCAAGCAAAAAGGACATCTGCACAGTGACCTTGCACAATAGGACCTAAGGTACTGACCATGAACCACAGTCTAAGATTGTTTGTGCACACACCTTTCGGTCTTTGCCTGAGTTCTTCCTCTATTCAAACCAAGCTCACGTCTCATCCCTGATGATGAGTGGAAACGTGTCCTTTCCATTGTCCCAAAATGTCCATTTAATCAAAATCCTTTTCTTTCTTTTTATCTTTGGGACAAGTAGCCAGACCTGACATACAAGACCAACCATCTTAGGCCAAGATCCCTTTCATACCCATGTATCAAAGCATTACATTTCACCCACATTTCACACAATGATGTCAATTAAAAACAACATGAGACAAAAAAAAAAGAAGGTCTTGTGGTATCATGCAACAGTCACGTTTTTTTAATAGTTAATTTTTTGGTGTAATGAAAATAAATTAAGCCAAACAGTAAAACTATATGCAAATACCAATAAAATTAAAATCAGATACTTAAGAGAATGTATGGCTTGTCCTATGTAGCATGTGAAACCATTCTATATATTTTCTTACATTTAAATTGAGGATTATATATGAAAATTCTGCATTGAAAACTTCTTTAAAAGCTTTTGAAAACAACTTATGATATGTGTATTGCTTCTGTTAGCTCACAAAATCAATGAGCCTACCAA
Source organism: Grammomys surdaster (assembly GCF_004785775.1). Classification (NCBI taxonomy): domain Eukaryota; kingdom Metazoa; phylum Chordata; class Mammalia; order Rodentia; family Muridae; genus Grammomys; species Grammomys surdaster. The sequence continues at coordinate 2,461,183 of NW_021620751.1, forward strand.
AACGCAGCCCACTCAAAAGTGACTCATCGTGACATTATTTCCAGGCGTAACCTGAACAATATCTTTAACATATGATCCGAATGTAATGAGACCACTTCAGCTGGTGGAAAGAATAAGAAGGCACAGCTTGTTAAGCACAAGGGTTGAAATGTCACCTTTTCAAGGACAGTTTAAGATTTAATGTGTGTACCGTAAGCTACCACACATCAAACTTCAGTTTGGCCCTATTGGGAAAAGATGCTTTGAAACAGCAATGTGCCTTGTTCTCTATCACCAAAACTAAAATTCACCCAATATATTTGCTTTTTAAAGCTTAACAGCCATAAGCCTTAGGGCTATTTTTATTCCCCATGTGCTGTCTCTCTTCTTCCTTCTTTCCTTCCCCCCTCCCTCCATCCATCTATCCATCCATCCCCTTCTCCCCTCCCCCCACATACAGCCTTTCTTTCTGTTTTAGTTCATATACTTAAAAGTATTTCTTTGGCTTCCTTCACATGGTCTTGTTATAATCTGTCCCCAAGAGATCTGGCACAGTCCTGATATGTAGTCACCCAACACACTTTCAGAAATAAGAAAATGGGGGAGCTTTCAGGATCAAGGAAATGGAAGGACTTGGAAGAGAAGAATGGGGACAGACAGGAAGGCACATGCACCTGGTCCTCAGAAGTGTTACAGATCTACTGTTCTCCCCAGGAAAACATCACTACACCTTTTCTAAATCTGTTCCCACTGGCCACGTTCTATAGTAATGGCAAGACCATGTAAGCAACACACAGAGCAAGTCTAAAGAGGTGGATGAACTATGTCTATCTCAGGCACTGTACTACAGGCTTCCATGAATCACTTATTGCTCAGAGTAACCTATGAGGCAGTGATGAAGTCACACTTACCACCACTATTGTACTAGAAAGGAAACTGACATTTATGTCCAGTGTGGGAAAGCCGGAAATCAAACACTACTTCCAGAATGAATCCTTACCCAGTTTGTTCTTGTTATGGGTAGTACGTAAAATGAACCTCATTAGTCTTCCTGACTTGGATTACCACAAGTATGAAGCTGCATTTCATGATAGCTAGGTAAGGGAGTCAGCTGAATGGAATGCTAAAATGAGCAATAACCCCATTACTACCTGACACATCTGAGTGAGCTGAAAGGAAGCAAACCCACAGAACCAAACAGAACAGGAAGTGGTGCTAAGGCCTCCTTGAAGCACTCTGGACTGATAACCAGGTGCTAGGTAGAAGGTGCTGGAGGCAGAAGCTTCTGTATCTGGGTTCCTTTTTTTTTTTTTTTGCATTGCCACTGAGAAATTCAGTCAGCCCATGTTTATATTGTTTGAGTTCCTCTGAGAATTGGTTTCCTCAAGTTTAAAACTAGAAAGTTACCTTAACAGCCAAGGACCCTGTATGTAGCCCTAAAGGTGAACCCCAGGCCTTTCACTCTCCCACCTGGCACTCTCAGTGCAGGCACTCCTAGCATCACTCTGGGAAGCAAACGTCCTTACTCCTGCCTATCACAATGGACAAATTTCCCTTTTTGTGATTCCATTTCACTGAGACAAAATACCTGCTGCAAGACAAACTGTAGGTAAGTCAGCTGGATCAAATAAAAGCCTGAGACATGGGTGATGCCTCTCTCACAAAGAAACATTCAGTCCTGCCCAGAGAACCTGGGGGAAAACCCATCCTCAGACTCCCCTCTTGACCTTTACCAAGGAGGAGTTTACAAGGAGGAGTCCTCTATAAGCCAGGCATGTGGAACAAAGCAGGTCAAACAAACTGCCAACACAACCAGTGTATCTTAGACAGGAAGTTAGTTACATCGGCAGGACATACTTCAATCACCTAGGTGGCCCCTGATGGAACTTGGAGAAATGCAATTGTTCGTCTTCTTTCAACCTCAACCTTTGAAGCTGAGAAATGGGCAACACTGAGATTAGGCTAAACAAACCCGTGAAAAACAGAACACATAATACATAATACATAATACATAATACATAATACAGAATACAGAATACAGAATACAGAATACAGAATACAGAATACAGAAAACAGAATACAAAATACATGTGGTCTTTGCAAGTGTCTCTATCTGATGTCCTACTTTCCCAAGAACTTCCTAGTCTCTCACCCATTTCCTGAACTATGCTCACGTTCCAGTCCCAGCGGCCTTCCTGTTTCCTCTGCCAACCCTCTGTGTCTTCAGCAACAAGTTGACTCAGCTGCATATGCAATGTAATCAAAGATACAAATCCCTGACTTGGGGCAAGCAAGACAGTTCAGCTAGTGAAGCCATTTCCTGCTAAGCCTGAAGATCTGAGTTAGACTCAGGGACCCATGTGGTCCTGGAGAGATACAATTCCCAGGAGTTGTCCTCCGATGTCAACATGCATGCCTGGCAAGTATGACCACATACACTAACCAAAAAAAAAAGTTTAAGAGGAATCCATAATAGAGTGTGATATAGGTATTTTCAAATAGTGGAAATCTTAGGCAAACTGAGTAGGAACTGGAGAGATGAGAGGCCATTCTGGTCTCCTTCAGTCACCCCTATGAACCAGTGAACAGCACAAATCAAAATCTCCTTTGAGAGGAACTTTGGGTGGGAGGGGAGTGGGCAGTAAAGTATCACAAAAGAATGTGAAAGCCCAGGCTTAGCCAGCACTAGCCTCTCTATGGCTTTACCCAAAGCAGGAAATTGCTGTGCTGCTCCATGCCTCTCCTGCACCGGTGCCCAGGCAGCTGGCCAACTCACTAACCCCTTCCCTGGCCTCGCACAGACTGCATAGTCAGGCTACCCTGGCCCCACCGTAACCCTAGCTGGCTCAGGGAGCTGGCAGAGACCATGTCTGTGCTATTTAAAGCTATAAGCAGCTACTGTGGCTGGAGATGAGCTGCTTTCACAGAAGAGGATAAGGCCAGAGGCATGGATTTTAACAGGCAATAGCAAATTCACTCACCTGCTGAACCAAGGAGACCAAATTGTCAAGACAGCGCTCATCAACATTTACCTATTCTCAACACACATCTAGTAATTCTGTTCAAAGTCAAATTGCTTGATTACAGACTCTCTATGTGTTAAGTTTAAAATGGAAGCAGAGACCTACAAAGTCAAGCAGCATGTCTCATGGAACCGGTGCACAGGAACTGTCTGAGTTATCGAATGTATGAAAACAATGAGCTCCAATGCCTGGCACCATGCTCTCAGCATCCCCCAAGTACAAATTTGAGTTTCAAAATACAATAAAATTATAAATAATATACATCATATATATATTATATATATATATAATATATATAATATATATAATATCATGTATCAAAATATCCATATGGGTTACTTCAAGTAATAGTACACACAGCTTTGTATGCATCATACATATGTATAAACAAGGAATATGAATGTGCATAGAGATTTCCATATGGATAATCTGTGTTTAATTCAAATTGCCTAAGTGGAATATTAAGAAACTTCACCAGGCATCAGAATAAAATAATGATCAAAAGTGCAGACTCTGAAAGCAGGTGTCTGGGAGTTTTGTGAAACCTGGTAAGATTCTTGATTCTCTGGATTCCTCATTGTGGTGGTTTGACTAGGAATGGTCCCCACAGACTCATGTGTTTGAAGGCTTGGCTCATAGAGAGGAGTCCTATTTTGAGTTGTGACCTTGTTGGAGAAGGTGTGGCCTTATTGGAGAAAGTGTGTCACTGTGGAGGCAGGCTTTGAGGTCTCCTATGCTCAAGCTATGCCCAACCCAATGTGACACACAGTCTTCTTCTGTTGCCTTCAGATCAAGATGTAGAACTCTCAGCTCCTTTTCCAGCACCATGTCTGCCTGGATGCTGCCATGCTTCCCACCATGATGATAAAGTAACTGTAACTGTAAGGTAGCCCCAGTTAAATGTTTTCCTTTACAAGAGTTGCCATGGTCATGATGTCCCTTCACAGAAATAAAGCTCTAACTTTCTCATCTACACACCAGAATTTTTGACAATATTAAGACCACTTCTACAAGGATGTCTGGCACAGTGCTCAACCGCTTTAGCTAGAATGAATAGAATAATATTTACAGAAACTGTAACAAAGGAGTTCTCTCATAAAGCTCCAGGTACCTCAGCCATTGCCGACACTCTGACTCTATAATCTAACTGTTCTCTTCCTTTGCAAAGACACTATTTCTGAGAAATGCTTACTGATCCCTTTAAAACTAGCCCTTCTCCAAAGAAACCTTCCCCAGTCCCAAGCCTACGTCACTTAACCTAACACTTATTTGATAAAGTAGTATCTATTTTGTTAGAACACTGTGACACCTTTTCATTATTCACTCTGTTGAGTGGCTAAAACAACACAGCAATGTTTCCCATCCTCTGTATTCCATGGCAGTAAAGTCTATACCTACTTGTCCATCCATGGTTTTCACATATGAGATATTCAATAAAAAGCGACTGAATGAATGATTCAATTCTGCTTGATCCAGGTATCCTCATGACCTCTCAAGAAGCAGAGAAGGTAAAAATTCAATCACAAAAACATAAGGAATCATGAGAGTGAGTCCAAGTGATAAAGTTTAGGGAATAAACATGGCTGTCTACACAAGACCTAAACAAGGACACCACCAACAGACATGCTAATGTGAATGCGGGAGAAGGAAGCTCACAAGGAACCCTAGACAAAGAGCTACAGGCACATCTCTTCTTCCTTAAGAGGCTTTGTTATGTTCTTTAAAGGAGAAATGATCAAAGAAACTGAGAGCTACACATACACGGTTGGACCAAAGGAGAAGGAGGGAAAGGGGTAGTATGCTCAGGATGTTTCCTTCAGTTAAGGATGCTGAAACTCTGGGGATGCAGGGAAAAGGTTAGTGTCAAGGACTGGTGCCCTGCGTCTTCATACAGTCAATAGTTATGATGTTTGCTGTGACTATGAGACATTGGCTTTAAACAAGTAGCATATCCACGCTCCGGACTCAGAAACGAGAATGTCAGGTTGCTATAGTGACAACCATAACTGAGAAGTTAGCATTTCAGCGTATTGCATTACTTCCAAAGAATTACTCCAAAGTATAAAGTTCTTACAAAATGTGAAAGGTTCTCTCCTTAAAACAAACAAAAATAGGTTACCAAGGTGATTTGTTGTGTTTCTATTCTTTAATAGCAATTATTAACACTGCCATTATCTACTACTGCCTGTAAAACTCAGTTGTGGGTTAAGGTCAAGATGATATCACTCTGGATTATGTGGAAAAGAAAGGAAATGAAAGGTGAAAGAGGAAATAGAAAGAAATAAAAAGTCTTGAATTATTATTAATGTGGATAATATCCATTCATACGAAAGGCTAGAAATTCTAAATCTTAACTATTTCATGTTTACACATCTGTCTTCAGTTCATGAGCATTTACAGGTAAAACTAAAGACAACAAATAAAAGTTTTTGTAACTCATCTCTCACAGTGGCAATCAATCCTCAATTCCAAACTTCACACCAGTGACCTCTAATATTAACTTGTTGAGCAGAAACTGTGCTATCAATTGTTGTCAGAGATCCATGAAAAGAGTTTTGTCCTAGGTGCTACAAGTCCCACCCCCAGCAAATGTCCTCAGAGACTCACACGGACAACAGCATCAACAAAGAAGATTAGAGCCACAGATAACCACAGACACACTAGACTGACTTCTCTGCCTTAGCTAGAATAGCCAACAAAACCATCTTTGAAAAATGAATTCAACACACAATGCTGTAGGTTAACTTCTAGATTTTTGACTTTGAACTCTAGAAAAGACTATTCAGAGACAAAAACAAACAAACCAAAGACCAAAGACAGGGAAAATTAGACTGTTTAAAAAAACAAAACACAAACAAAAAACAATGAGAATGGCCAAATATACGTAAAAACTAGAAAAGAATCGCATCACAGTAGCAGGTGACTCTTGCATTTATCCTAGAACATGTTAGAAGTACAAACTCTGAAGTCCCTTGTGACCAATCCAATCCAAATCTCCAGAGTGATGCTCTTCAGGGAATTCTGGGGCCCACAAGGCCTTCTGTAGAGGACAAAGAGCCTCCAGCTGAGCTGCAGACTGAAATCATCTACTGAGTTCTCAATCTACTCGTGCTGGCCTTTACAGAGATCCGATCAATCTGCTTCCGTGGAGGGGAGGGACTGAGGTGGGGTTGAGGAGGCATCCATACTTCTTAAGAGGCTTGTTATATATAAGACAGTGATTATTGGAACCACTGACTTAGGGTTTTAAAAATTATAGTATTTAGTCTGACTTTACTGGGAAGCCACTTGAAGGGCTTATAAACAGATGAAAGTTTGTTGAATCCAGACATAGCATTTGAGTTCAGTGACAGATACAGAAAGGCAAAAATGGACCAAGCAGGTCTCTATAACATCCAGAGAAGAGATTACAGAAGTTTTAACAAGGCTATCTATCGAGCTGGAGATACAATAAGGTTCAAATCAGAATTTCAAAAGAAACACCTATGTAAAAGATTTAGTAGAAGAGATAGGCTAAGAAAGAAGAATCTAGAATGAGTTTCAATTGTTGACCTGAGTAAAAAGTACCTCCATTTCTTTTCAGAGAAAGGCACACTACAGTGGCAATCAAGGATTGATCTATGGCCCTACTCATTTTGTGATCTGGCTCTGTTCCATTTGACATTTCAGAGGAGATACAAAAAGGCAGCAACATACACATGCAATTCAAAAGAAAGGTCAGGGCCAAACACATCTAAGAGCCATCACTGAGAAGACAGGATTCCAAGCTATACTGTTAGATGAGATGGTATAGACTGAAAGTACAGACACAGACAAGGGCTGAGGAAAAGCATAAAGCAACTATGTTAGCAGACTGAATGCTTGATGCAAAGAGATCTGAGAGGACAGACAGTCCTAGACTGCTAAAGCACAGGATAACTGACAATCTCAAGAACAGCCATACACAAGGCCAGCTCACCATCACTCAGTAGGAGCAAAAAGGCTTTGAAACTCACAAGCAGTCCTTAGGAACTCACGGCCACTAAAACATCACAACCAACCACCTCAGAGCCGCACCAGGAAATACTAGCCTGAATCAGAGGAGGAAACCATAGCTCAAGACATATTAAAAGACTTGTTCAAGCTCACCGAGTTTCTGTGTTCTACCAGAACCTGGCCACCGCCCATGAAGATGGCACTCATATGGAATTCCAGAGAATGTAGAACTTCCAGCCAAGGGGTCTGAGAGGATGTTGTAGTTGTTCATACTTAATTCAGTCTGAGGCTGACAGGTGCTGAGTCTAGCTGGCTGCAATTATGATGGAGCAATAGGCAAGGGCCAAGATAGTATTACAGAAAAAAATCCTACCAGCAAAATCAGGTCAACTGGTGTAATGGTTATTCTTGACATCTAGAATTGACTAAAACCCAAGCAGCGGGGTATACCTGTGAGGGTTTTGTTCTTAATTAAGCCATCTGAAGTGGGAAGAATCAATTCTAATCTGGTTCTTTTTCGATGGTGAGATACACCTCTAATCCAGATCTTTTGAGGTGGGAAGATCTACCTTTAAACTGGGCCTCACGTTCTTTAAGAAGCACACACATGTGCGCGCACACACTAATTTATCATGGAAGAAGGAAGCTTGCTTGCTTGCTTTCTTTGCCTATTTGCTCTTGCTCTCATTGTCAAGTACATTCCGTCACTGGCAATACAGTCTAGCTCTTCAAGACTCCAGAGTATACTGAAGATCACCGGAAACATCCACTCTCAAGGATTGCTCAGCTACTGGATTCTCAGACTTTCCAGTGGTAGACAACCATTGCTTCACTAGCTAGACCATGGCCTGTAGGTCATTCTAATAAAACCCATACACATACATATGTTCCTCTAGAGAACCCTGACTAACACAGCCAAGGAAAACCAGCATGCAGCATTATGGCTTATAAACATGGAACAGTCAAGCATTAGAGTCTGGTACTCACTGAGAAAGGATTAGAACTCAAAACTCTCTGCAGACTTAGTAAATCTGACACTCTGGGGTTATGCCCATAAATCTGTATCATCATATGCTCTCTAAGAGGTCCTGATGCCTTTGAAAACAAGGACTGTCATTGGCCTGGCTAGACATTCATCGAATGCAACATGTGAGAAGTTTTCCCTGAAAGAAGGATGCCTCCAGCCAGGGGCACGACATCCGTATCCTGGAATGACTGGTATGTCCCTAACAACCCATCTAAGGGACAGTTCCTTATACTTAACTTCATAATTAATGATCGTGTGTGTGTGTGTGTGTGTATGTGTTTTATAGTGGTTATATTTTCTCATCCCATTCAGAGTCAAACTAAAACATATTTCAAAACTGTACTATCAGTCAGGATCCTCGGAGCCTTTAAGAACACAGGACTTTTCATGCTTTAGTGGATTAAAAATCACTATCAAAACAATGGATAGAGTGTTGTTAGAAAGTAGGCATATCTCAGAGCCTGGAAATATAAACACTCATTCATCCAGTTTCCACTCCAGACCGTGAGTAAACAACCAACACTTGTCATTACTCATTAGCCAGGGTCAGTGTGAGGCTGGGATCTCTCCCTTGGCCAGGAATGTGCTGTCCGTGAGGACCAAGAACACAAACCCTAACTGCTGAGTCAGAACACTAGCCCTAGAAGGAACATCAGGAAACTAATAGTTACATCTCCAAGTTGTAGCTTCTTGAAGCTGCAGAGATCTGTCCATAATGAAAACTTGGAATGTCTGTGACTCTGTCATAAGACCCAACAAAATGGAGGGGGAGAGGGGAGTCCATGAATGCATGAATTGTTTCACAAGAAACGCAATCAGTGAGTAGACACAGTGTATAATCTGCACCTGTCAGAACTTTGATCAGCAATATTGTATTTTTTTATGATTAAAAGGTAGAAAAAATAGAGGCCAGTGAGATGATAATCATCATCACCATCATCATCATCATGTAAGGAAAATAATTCACCACAGTAATTTTTCAGGTTTACGAAATGCTTCAAGACATAACCAAGTGAACAAAGAATACATTGATCTAATTGACACCCTGGTCTTAAGTATGTAAAAGAAAAATAGCATGGTAGGATGAAAACTATGCCAATTTCAAGCCATTATCTGAGATTAAAATGTGTCTTTTTTTTTTAAAGCATGGATTATAAAATGAGATCCTTCCCTGAAAACTTTATATCAGTCGTTAAGAGCTAGGAACTAGCTGGCCCAAATTCTTTGCACATCCTTACATGCTAAGACTAGATGTGGTCCCTCAGTTGAAGCCAAAGTTGTTATCAGTGAGGTGCAGCTGACCAAATAGAGATCTCACGGTGACTTAACTTTATCGGGAAGCACATCGCTACGTTAGGTCTGTACTCTTGGCCTGGCAGCCAGCGAATTCCATCCTCAGAGCCAGGTTTGCAACTTGAAGAACTATACAAAGCCGGTCAGAAAAGCTTGAAATACTGGCAGACTCTAAGCAAGATCAAATATCCTAATTTTCCAAAGGAGGTATAACCCTAAAAGTCAAACCACCATGTAGAAAGCCCTTTTATTCATGGGCAGCACTAAATAAAATGCATCCCATAGTACTTGCATTGCTAATTGAAATACACGCCTACGATGAGCCTTGCAGGAATAGCAGCATTATAACTTTGACTTCACTGACTCCTCTGCAACTAAGGGGGGTGGGTTACTTCACACCACTCAGGGAAATGTGTCTGCATCACAGCTGCTCTGGTGGATACTACGGTTACACTAAAACACTAAACGCCATCAAACCCAGGTATTGTTATAATGCAAGCTTTGTCCTGCTTACCTTCCCCTCTGCTAACTGAGGAATCTAGCAAGAGGAACAAGATGGTTTGCATCACATTTCTGAGCAGAACCTATAATGTCCTAGGCAGCAAGGGTGAAGTATAAGTAAGATACAGCGTATGATTTTTGCCATGCTTTCAACCCTCCAAGCTGGTCGAGATTGGTCCTGTTAACACAGGCCTGCTTGCATCAAGTGGAAAAGAAATCTAAAGTTGACAAGGATTTTTCCCTAAAAGTCTTTACTTCATAGAAGTCTGTTTTCTCCTAATGCATTCACCGACTGAGCTGGGCGACCGCAGTACATTTCATTTTTTAATGTTAATTATTAATATTATTAATCATGAAATATTAAAATAAATAATCCTAAGCAAAGAAAAAAAGAAAAAGAGAGAAGAGAAGAAAGAGAA
>NW_021620751.1:2471799-2530733 GCF_004785775.1 Grammomys surdaster
GGAGAGGGAAGAGAAGAGAAGAGAAGAGAAGAGAAGAGAAGAGAAGAGAAGAGAAGAGAAGAGAAGAGAAGAGAAGAAGAGAGAAGAGAAGAGAAGAGAAGAGAAGAAGAGAGAAGAGAAGAAAGATCTCAAGTAACTTTCTGGTTTCCTGGGGCTGCACTGGCATTCTTCCCAAAGCCTTGATCTGACCACATCCATTCACATCTCTCTGAAGCAAAGCGACAGGGAAATGCTAACTGGCTTGTTGAAGGTGCTGAGGATAGCAAATATGGAAACAGAGTACAGGTTTGTCTGGTTCTCATACAAAATTGTGACCAATCCCAACAGGGTTCATTTCCCTCAGCCACTGCATAAAATGCTTGTGTTATCCAATGCTGTCTTTCAAATTACACTCTTATAAGATATCACAACTTAGCAAAGCTTAGCTACTTTTCATTCTCACTACCTTTTTGATTCTGACTCCAAAACTCTACAATATTATGTCCTGAGCATTTTAAGATATAAATATGGATTCTGGGATGACGGAGTAGGAGCCAGAAATCACCTCCTGAATCCAGATGCTAAACACACACCAAAACATTCAGGATGACAGGACTCAGGATTCTTTTGAAGCTGAGCAACTTCCAGGAGAGAGCAGGGATTCGTTGAGCTCTTAGCAGAAGAGCAACTGACATTACATATCATCCCTGAATCAGGCAGCGACAGAAATGGTTATAGCTTAACCATACCAGGTGAGCTACAAAGGACCTTTGCAAATGCTTGGAATCTGGTCTGATCACAGAGGGCCAGAGGGCATGGCAGCCACTGTTCCCAGAGGGGATCCTGGTAACCTTCCCATTCTGCTGAAGTGACTTCAAAACAAAAAAGCAAAACAAAACAAAAACCAGCACATTTTTTTCCACATTTTAATTTATCTTGTGCATTTGTGGTGAACCTGACACTGACTGTTCCAAAGCAACTGCATAGTTGGAGAAAATTAGGTCACCATATATACTTGAGGAAAAGAGAAGCTGAGAAAACAAACAAATAACAAAAAAATCTTAAAGTTTCCAAGTCAGGAAAAATAGTATGGGGCTCCAACTATTGAGCAATTCAACTTAAATGGCACCATCAGGGGCTTGGGGGGGACGCAAGGAGCTTTTGTGGACCTAATAGAATTTTCTAATGCCAATTTAAAACAGGCAATTTCTGGAAGGCCTACTTTTCCATCTGGTGATTTCCTTAAAAGTAGAGGATGTGTATGGGCCAAGAGGATTGTGTTGCTCCATGCTCAGGTGTCATTTGACCATGGCAGGATCCATCTTACGATAGGCTCCAGAGCATGTGACTCCTAGAGCAAAACCCTTATACTTGACGGGGTAAAAATGAGCAAACCTGGTAACTATGGAGAAGAAATGAATCTGATTTCTGGAACTGTGGTATATATATGTGTGTGAGTGTGTGTGTGTGTGTGTGTGTGTGTGTGTGTGTGCACCTATGGCAAATCTAGTAGATAAAGTCAAGGGGAAGATGCAGGAACTGGGTAAGCAGCTGAGATTCACACATACATAATAAGCATACACAGCACAGCCTCAGTATGATTATCAGTATCATTTCTCATAAGAAGTTTTACAGATCAAAGGGCATGAGCGTACATAGTCAACACGTTAAAAAAAATCTCTGAATAATTGACTGGGGGTTACATGCTCTCAGTGGTGTAATTGCTGGTAATGTGTCCACACTCCCCTAAATATATGCTCATCTGTGCAACTCTACACAGCCATAATCAAAGTCATTGAGTCACATAAAAGAGGAAAGGAAAGGAAAGGAAAGGAAAGGAAAGGAAAAAGGAAAAAGGAAAAAGGAAAAAGGAAAAAGGAAAAAGGAAAAAGGAAAAAGAAGGAAAAAGGAAAAAGAAGGAAAAAGGAAAAAGGAAAAGGAAAAAGGAAAAAGGAAAAAGGAAAAAGGAAAAAGGAAAAAGGAAAGGAAAGGAAAGGAAAAAGGAAAGGAAAGGAAAAAGGAAAGGAAAGGAAAGGAAAGGAAAGGAAAAAGGAAAGGAAAGGAAAAAGGAAAGGAAAGGAAAGGAAAGGAAAGGAAAGGAAAAAGGAAAGGAAAGGAAAGGAAAGGAAAGGAAAGGAAAGGAAAGGAAAGGAAAGGAAAGGAAAGGAAAGGAAAGGAAAGGAAAGGAAAGGAAAGGAAAGGAAAGGAAAGGAAAGGAAAGGAAAGGAAAGGAAAGGAAAGGAGAGAAAAGAAATACAGAAGGGCTAACTTGAAAAAGAAAGGAAGTTGGCAAGAGTCAGGTATGGACAAGAGAGCGTAATGGGGGAGATGAATAGTATTGAAATATGTACATGTATGAAAATGTCATGATGAAATTTATTACTGTGTATAATTATATGCTGACAAAAATATTAAAAATAGAAATATCAACAAAGAGTTCTATATGTCCGGAAAAAATCTTTCAAAATCAAGGTTCATACAGGTTGAAATAAAAGAGTAAAATGCATACATCTGAAACCATATGAAAAATTAAAGATCTCAGTAAAGATAAATTCATCAAAGGAGCATTATAAAAGCTATTATTATTTTGATAATGGTAGATAATTCTACTTGGGCTTACAACATGATTTAAAAGTCATAATACACACAAATGTATGTGTATCCACTTCAGATAGATAGATAGATAGATAGATAGATAGATAGATAGATAGATAGATAGATAGATAGATAGATAATGATGGATGGATGGACGGACAGACAGACAGATACTATGCCACAGGGTTAACAATGCTCTCCATAAGAGCTGTATACTATATAACAAAGCCCCAGTAATAGACAACAGGCATGAGAAACTTCTGTTTGAATAGTTAGTCAAGCTAGTCCAAGTGACTCTCAAAACAATAAAGGTTATTGCTGTTGCCCTTACCTGCCTCTTGGAGGTTGAAGGTAAGACTCTATTGAAGATTACGCCATATACTTCAAACACAGGACTCAGAATATTTAAGGTGAGTCTAACCTGAAAGCCTTTCTACATGGTTTTTTCATAGTACCAAAAAGTACTATGTAAGCGGTCAAGAGAGAAAAGCAATCAATAATCCTATCTGTGATGCCAATAAACTGCAATAGTGACCAGCATGGCAAGGTATTTCTAAGGGTACAATACTGTCATTCATATCTTGGCAGTAACCAACAGTTGCCTAATTGGATTTAAGGCCCATTCAATAAGAGCAAAATCATGACAGGTACTGAGAACTAGCCAACTAACCAGGGCGAATGAGGTCACAGGTCTTGGAAGAGAACCTACTACTGTCACTTTACTTGACCAGCATAATTGCTAACTGTACTCTAAAACTTATATTTGTAAGCACAGATAAATGTAGCTCTCATCCCTCATCAAAGGACTTTCCCTTTACAGCAAATGGAGACCATTACAGAAAACCACAACAGATCAAAATGCAGAGGCCTGTGGCTCATGTAGAGCCCAGCACCAACTGATACATCCACAGCAGAACTTCTGCACTGAAGGCTCCAAGGATTTCATGGAAGTGGGGGTCGGGTGGCCATAAAGAATATAAGAGGTAAAGAAGCATCAAGTCTGCTGTGTGAATGTGTCTTCTAGAAGTGTCAGGAAAGATTGACTCAACATATGCTAACAATATGGTTGCCTAAACAAGACCTGAACAGTGATAATATCAATTGACAGGTTAACAGAGGATAGAGGAAATCCCATAGAGTTCTGACCAGAGACAAAGAACTATGGGCAGCTGATGAATGTTAAGAGCATTAGCCTCTCCCAGGGATGATATTCTGGCTAGTGAAAACAAAGTGGTCAACCTGAAATCATATAGACACAAGCCACATTAAACAGACTCAGCAGGTTTATTTATACATTTATGAACTTAAATATATGGTAGTAAAAATAGTTGGTAAAGGAGAGGCCATCAATTTGAGAGGAAACTTAAGGGAACACATGAGAGGAGTCCCAGGGAGGAGACATGATGGGTCTGGAGGGAAGAAAGAAATACAAAATTAAATTAATTCTTAAAAGTGTAATAAAAAATTTTAAAATGGATTAAAGAGTTTAGCTTTTTTAAAAATTCTAGACATAAAATGCATAATAATAATTTTATGATGTCCACAAGTGAAAGGACAGTCAGAACTACAAAGGAACAGTTTTTATATTTTATCATGTTAAGTAAGTTCAAAACAAGGGATTCTAACTTTAAGATGTTAATTGTAACCTCCATAGTAACCACGAAGAGTACAGCTACAGGATACACTCAAAAGATGATGATAAAGGTATTAAAGTATTTTTCTGCAAAAGATAAACCCACCAAACACCTCCTAAACATAAAATAGTAATATGGAAAATGAGAGACAAGAACAGCTATCAACCATTGAAATAGACATCAAAATTAAGACCTTCCCTTATCAGTAATTAAGTTAAATGTAAATGGCTAAATTCCCCAGTCAAGACAGAGAATTTCAGAATGGATTTTCAAAATAAAAACAGGGTCTGGTGAGATGGCTCAGTGGTTAAACATCCTGCCTTTTCTTCCAGAGGTCCCAGGCTATATTCCAATCTGTGCATGGTGGCTCTCTTACTCTAATGTCAGAGACTCCAACTTTATCTAACTCCAATCTCAGAGGCCCCAGCCTTCTATAACTCCAATCTCAGAGGTTCCAATACTTCTTCTGGCAATGTATGCACAATGGTGCACAGAGCATACATGCAGGAAAACACACATAAACATAAATGGGTTATTTTTAAAAGAAAATAAATAAGGCTGCCAGCCCTGTGTATGTGGGCTATCCAATGGAATGTGAGTAAGACATCGGGAAGGGATGAAGCCCATGTCCCTCCAGCCCTGTAGTCTATAACTGAATATGGACAGGCCCAATGCTATACAGGTACAGTACAAGTAGATGCAGATGTTATGAACTGAAGGCTAAACATGGTTGGTGACAAAACAAAAAGACACAATAATGTGAGAGAGATAGGTTGGGAAAAGAGAGGTGATGGACAGTAGGTTATCAGAGGGAGGGCACTGAAGAGGAACAAAATGCATCATACACATGAATGAAACTGTCAAAGGACAAATTAATAGAAGAAGAAGAAAAAGAAGGAGGAGGAGGAGGAGGAGGAGGAGGAGGAGGGGAGGGAGGGAGGGAGGGAGGGAGGGAGGAAGGAAGGAAGGAAGGAAGGAAGGAAGGAAGGAAGGAAGGAAGGAAGGAAGGAAGGGTATGAACTACAAGTTTCTGCAATTACTATACCAGAATACTGTAGACTGCACTGTTTAAGCAACACAAGTATGTATCAGCTCTGTAGGCTGGAAGTGCCCCTTTACACAGCTGCTAGTGTTGGCTCTCCCAGGGCCTTTCTCCTTGGCTTGTAGACACCTTCTCTTCCTCATATCCTTCCCTGCCCTCCCCTCTTTGCCTGTCTTTGTCCAATCACTTCATCTTTTCAGAACAGCGGGTTAAGCCCCACTCTAAAGATGACAATTTTTTCTTAATCACCTAAAATGTCCTTTCTCCAAATACAGTCACATTTTGGGCTATTGTGAGTGAAGATTTCAGGATAAGAAATTTGGGTGAATCTATAATTCACCAGATAACAATGTGTGGGCTGTGGGGCCCTATTACATCACAGGGAATTTCTATCCAATTTAAGAGTTTAGGAAATACCCTTCTAAGTTCTTCATAGCCTCAAATGAACTCAAATGAACACCACACACAGAGTTCTTTGTTTCTCAGGGCTGTCTGATCAGACAATGTATTCCCACTCATGGTGAGTTGTTTTCTGATAAAGGTTAGGCATTCAGACTGCCCTCCTAGATTAATAGAGACCTCAGACTCTGGGTCTCATCTGTGAACTCCAATATTCTTCAGGGAATACCCAGGAGAACACATTGGTCCCTTTCGAGAAGGATAGAAACCAACAAGAAAGAGAGTCTCAGGTAGACCCTTCCTTCTCTTCATCACAGAGCCCTTCCTAAAGTTGTGTGTGCTGACATTGGTTGCAAATAGCAGTGGTCATTTGAAAAATACTGGACAAGATGGAATAAAAGAAAACACATATAATAAAATAAAGCAAAAAGCATAATTCAACTAGACCATGTTTATAAGAAAATCACTTTAGATTCAAAGACATTGATTAATTAAAAGGAAAGCCCATCTCATGTACTAATAATGGGCAAGGCAGACTTTACAAAGCACATTACAAGAGACAACGGAAGATGTATGCTAAGAAAAACATATTTAACAATCATAAATATTTGCATATGAAATCACAGGCCATGTAAATAAATATATGAAAATGGAAGCACTGAAGGAAAGCAAACCTAGTTCCACCATCATAGTTGAAAACATCGATAGCTCATACTCAAGTGATGCACAGAACAGCCAGCCAGAGAATAAGTGAGAAAGTTAAAACAACAGCTAGAGTTGACCCTTGAACACAGGGATGAGGGATGATAGCCCCTAAGACTGAAAAGTCTCATGGAGCTGGAGATGTGGCTCAGTGATACAGTACCTGCCTAGAATGTATAAGGCACTAGTTTCAATGCTCTGACAGACCAAGAAAAGGATGGAGATAGAAAGGGAGTGAGGGAGAGAGGATTCTCATAGAACATCAGCTCCATAAAAACTTAACTATTGGTAGCTGACAAATGATTGGAAATCTTAACAATAACAGTCAATTACCATGTATTTCATATTAAATATGATGAAAAAATAGTCAAGAAACTGGAGAGTTAGTTTTCTTTCTCCTGAACTACTATAACTGAACCCAGGAGTACACATAGGCAAGCACATTTCATCAAACTAAATTTCATTTTAAAATTTTGCCTTGATACAGGGTCCCATGAGGTACACTTTTTCCTGTTATCTGTAAATTATGAAGAACACAGCTGCTCAAGGGGGAGCAATTAGCATCCCACCAGCTTTTAGAAATTTAACCTGGTAGCTTTCTAGCTCATTGCAAGAACCATAGGAAATGACTGCAAAATCCTTCAGGCATTATGTAATATGCACTTCAGTTCATTTTATGCAACTATAATTTAATAATGCATCTTTAAATTTGATTGCATTTCTCTTGATTGCAAATGATGCTGTGTATACTTGACTGTCCCCATTATTTAATATGTGCTTATAAATATATACATATACATAACTGTGTATTTGAAATATATATTTCATATATGAACATTCATACACATACTTATATAGAATAAATACCACAGCATAAAAAATGAATGAATATCAACTCCCTTATTAATAGAGGGATTACTGGTTTATTCTCAAAAGTTAGGTGACATTGATTACATAAAATGATATTATCTCCATCTACAATTTATTTAACTTCCGTGTAAAAGCATATTACAAGCATAAACCACTGAAAGACATTAGAAATGCCCTTTAGATGTGGAATGAAGAAATCTGATCAGAGAGTAAACACGTGTGTGGGGAGGCGGGAAAGACCCCAGATGGAAAGAATCAGATTCATTCAAATCTTCCGATGGAGCAGACTTTAACTCCTCAAACAAAGCTTGGAGAGCCTGAGACTAGGGGAATCAATTCGGATTCTCGAAAACCAAATCCCATTCTTCTCACATAACATTGCAGGCACTTTAGAAAGGAAAAAAAAAACCTGCTACAAAGCTGTTTGTATAAAGTCACCTAGATACCATCAGCAAAGACCCCATGACACCAGAAGACATGGACTATGGAGAACACCAAGGTCCATTCACCCTGGTCACCATCCTGAGCATCTGGGTAACCCTGACAGCATTAGCCATGCACATGTCTGTAAGATGTGCCTCTTTTTCTCTCCTTCTTCCCTTCACATACTATCTCTTTTGTCCTACATTCAGGTTACCCCATGGTAACCTACTCTACATTGACCCTCCTATAATGTGTTGTAATGGGCTTCAACCTTCATGAAATCAGGTTTCCCAAGATCTCCCCGGTCATATGGCCAGAGGTTTTCCATCTTTCCACCATTTCCCTTCCTCCATCCTTGAGTATGTTGACATACATGGCCATTTTCTCAAAATCTCACACTGGAGTTATAACTTTTCCCATTAAGCCTAGCATCCAAGGCAGACCTAATCTTTCCATCATCTTAGTTCTCACGTCTCCCCAAGCTAGTCTTGCCACATCCCCGACATCAGCTTTATTCTTTGATTATGTTTTTATACACACTGTTTCCAGTTCTCACTGAAGGCAAAGGCCAAGCCCAGCCTCCCTCAGTAGTCACTTCAGTTATGAAGTGTACAGAGCCTGACATTCATGAGTGCTTCAGTCCTGTGCTAACCTGAATCAGTGTTTGTGCCACAAGAGCTTGAGGGACTCTTTGAGGGTCGACTGTACTCAGAGTACAGTCCTCACAAGGCATCCTGTCACTTCCACAATGCTTGGTTTCTTCTTGTTTCAAGTATAATTTGCCCAGAAGTAACGTAAGACCACTGCTTCCACAATCACATGATCTTCAGTACCTTCAAGAACCTATATATGTTATTAGGGCACAAGGTACATTAATGATTAAAGCATGAGCTAACCCATCACTCCTTACTCTAAGTAAATACAAACTGCCCAACTAGCTGCGTGAAAATGGAGGCAAGATAATGATGTAGGCAAAAGGTCACATAGGTCACACAAAACTAGATAATACCATCAGCTTCTATATAGGGCATGGAGAGGCATACTGGATAGTTTTTTGTGTCACCTTGACACAAACTGGAGTTATCACAGAAAAAGAGTCTTCTTTGAAGAAATGCCTCCAAGAGATCCAGCTGTAAGGCATTTTCTCAATTAGTGATCAAGGGTGGACAGGCCCAGCCCATTGTGGGTGGTGCCATCCCTGGGCTGGTAGTCTTGGGTTCTATAAGAAATCAGGCTGAGCAAGCCAGGAGAAGCAAGCCAGTAAGCAGCACCCTCCATGGCCTCTGCATCAGCTCCTGCCTCCAGGTTCCTACCCTGTGTGAGTTCCTGTCCTGACTTCCTTTCATGACGAACAGCCATGTGGAAGTGTAAGCTGAGTAAACCCTCCCCGCCCCAACTTGCTTCTTGATTGTGATGTTTTGTGCAGGAATACAAACCCTGACTAAGAGGCCAAGCACACTATAGGTTAAGATGAAAGCAACTGTCGTACACTAAGTAAATGGGGGTACCCTTACCATTCCCATGCCAAGTTCTATGAAGTCTGTCATCCTAAAACAGCCTCACGTCATTCTGGAAACATGGTTTCAGCCCTCTTTCCTCAGAATTTCTAACACCTCTTAAATCACTATGTAAACCAGAAAGGCCTTGTTCTCCCCGTCTGCCCCATCCATCAGTGGTACACAGTCACTTCCATGGGCATCCATCTCTGTGGAATGAAAAGTAAGAGGACACTGGCCCAGAAGCAGATGCCCACCACGGGCATTCTAAAGGTCAGCTCTCTACAACTGGCTTCTCTAAGTACCCGGCAATTGGTTCCACGATCATGCCTATTTTTAGTGCCAAACATTTCACTTACCAGATTGACCTGAATCTACAATTACCAAATGTTCTCAATCACATGCACACTGTCTTATTCTTTCCAAAACAGACCTGGTTTTTAAAAAATTAAAAAAATAAAATAAAAAGTGCCTCTGCTACCAGACTTACTGAAGCAAGTACAGCAATAGTATGTTTTTGAAGGGACCAAATCCCAAAGCAGACGTTCTGAGGATGTTTTTGCTACAAGTTGGCAACTACCCACAGAGTTCATTTGGTCTTCCCAAAGATCCAACAAGGATAAAATACCTCTGATATTCGCCAGATGTGGCTACCTAATATTTTAGAGAAAGACATTCATCTATCATCATTAAGTTGTTAACATTAACTGCTTAGAACCCCTGATATACTATCAAGGTTCTCCTGCTCTGATCCTCAGGGAATTTGGGAATAGGGCACAAAAGAAAGATCTAAGGATAAGAAGGAAGGAGAGAGAGGAGACACCTCCCATCTTTTTCAGCCAGACCTTGCCCGAATTTGTCCTTTGTACATACTGTTTTTACTAGATAAACCCTAGTCCTTTCATCAGAAGTTAGAAGTAAATTTTTCTTAATGTGGAAGGTTTTCTTAATGTGGAAAACCTTAGCACTTGGTAATCTCCCTTGATCTTAAAAGCAGCCCAGAAGAAAATCACTGACCTCCAGTAACCCAGAAAACCAATTCACTTCTCTGTTTCTCTACTCCCAACCAGTTCCCTCTGGTGACGTATCGGGAGAATTAACAGGGCAACTGTACATTAGTAAATCTAGAAAAATGTAATGTCTTTCTATGGTAAAGCTCATGACGTAAAGATTATATCAAATGTCCCTGTGTTTTTGGTAAACTTACAGACCATAAAAATCAGTACCAGCTGTCACTACTCAAAGGAGAAGTTTAATGGTGTGACAGAGTGCAAGGCAGGACTCTGTGGAGAGAATAAATTTTCATTTAGGGTTTCCAGCAAGAGCATCTTCCAGTCTCAGTGCGAAACACCTGGCACCATCTTGACTTCTGCCCCCGAACTCACTCTAGAGCAGAAAGCAAGGTGAAGCAGGCCAACACCTTCTGCCAAAGGCTTTGAAAAGGGCTGAGTGTGCTACCTATGGGCATGGCAGTGATGGAGTCCACTGTCATCTTAGAGAAAGCTTGGAAAAGCCCTGACAGAATTGTGGCTAGAGTTGGTTGGGTAATGTGGGGAGAGAAGTTGTCTCCAGTAGCAGAAGTTTTCTGGAACACGACAGAGAGTGGTGACAATTCTGCATCTGGGCAGCTCAGGGTGTCTAACCTAGAAATAGGATGGCATATCAAGAGCAACATTGTACTTTGTCAAGAATTATTAGTCACCTTTGTGTAATCATGTCCTCCAAATGGAACCAAGCTCCAGTAAGAATTACAAGGCTCCAGTAACCCAGAAGGTTGTAAGATTCACAAGGCAGTATATATAAGCTATAACAGTCACAGGACAGAGGGGTCCTGCCAAGCCCACCACACTGCCTATGAGTTGAGGTTTCTTTCCATCTCAACCTTGCAATGCTGAAGACAAACGAAATGCCAGCATCTGCACACATCCATGTTCACACAGGAAAGGAAATGAGTCTTACCAGACCATCACAGTTGCTAATGGCAACAGAGGTTCCAGGAATGTCCATGATGTCACCAACATAGGCACAGCTAGTCTGCAAAGGCTCTGATCTCCAGCTTCCTTCTGAAGCACTTCCATGTGGACGGCTGTTTCTGGGGTCAGTGGTATTCCCAGACCTGGGAGCTGTCTCATGCCATTCCACCACAGCTCCAGGAGCTATGAAGTGAGTGTTTGGCTTTAGTCGAAGATGAAAATCTCTTCCAAATGCTGTGACGTTGAAGAACAATTGCTCTGAGTTAGATGACACGTCCCTGGGTGACCTCTTTTTGTGATTTGCAGAAAGAATATGGGAAAGATAGTGTCCTTTTAGATTTGTGCTAACTGGTGTCACCAGCTCATACTCTCTGTATCTCTTTGTTGGTAAATCTGTGGGGGTAAAAAAGAGAATTGTAAGACATCAGACAGTAGAACACAGCATAAAGCCCTACCTCACAAAGCTAAGCCACACTGCAAATGAAATCTATTCTTGAGCTAGAGCATGTATAATACTTTTTGATAACTAAAATCACCTCTCAAGTGCACTTAGAAAATCCAATTATTATAATTTTAAAATTTATTAAATCATGAACATTTATACCTTGTTGCTATATTTAAGAGCATGAATATGTCTCTACAAACTATATCTGGTTCATTTAAAATTAGGACATATGCCTAAAATAACTCAGGATTCCCATAAGAACTTTTAGCAAAGTTGCTATCATATAAAATTTCTTGATTTTATTTTGTTCCCTGTAGATAGCTAGAATCTCTGTCACATTCAGTATCTTCCTTTGGTGCTTCTAACACA
Organism: Grammomys surdaster; assembly: GCF_004785775.1. Taxonomy (NCBI): domain Eukaryota; kingdom Metazoa; phylum Chordata; class Mammalia; order Rodentia; family Muridae; genus Grammomys; species Grammomys surdaster. Next base: position 2,483,727 of record NW_021620751.1, read on the forward strand.
AACTTAGGATTTATACATTAAGTTTAACACTGTAGTTTATGGTTTCTTTTCCAACCTAACATCCCTGAAAATCATATACCTGATAGGAAACTGAGTTCAGGAAGGACCTGATTCCAAAGTCAGCAGCTGCTAAGCTTGAATAAAAATCCAAATTATACTCCAAAGCCTATACTCTTTTTTGCTCTGCTGTGCTATGGTACTAATGCCACAATTGGTAATCCTGATTTATAAAACAAACAAACGAACAAAACAAAAAACAAATAAAAAACTAAAAGAATGACCAAAAAAGAAGAAACCACAATCTATAAAATTGACATGCAGAGGCATGAGAGTATAATATTCTCATTTTATATTGTATTCTTTCCAAGGAACAGGTGTCTATTTGCATATATATTTGGAACCCACCTTATAACATAGGTAACCATTTATATACTAAAGTATATCTCCCAGTCAAGACTATCTCCCCTAGGCTATTTGACTATTTGGACTTGGGAAAAATAAAACAACAGTAGATACCACAGAAAGAAACACAGAGGAAATGAGCATGAAAAAAGCAAGCATGGGAAAGAGAACCTGTGAGCATGAATTTAAAGACTCACTTTCAAAGTTCTCACCCAAAACTACTCCAGTAATGTGCTCATGTTGCCTGACAAAACTAACTGAATTGCAAACAATGACTGTCTATAGAAAACAAATCTTTGCAATCCATTAATTTAGAGCCCACGATCCATAATGAACCAACAATGTGTGCATATAAGTGTCTTTAAAATCAGTGTGTATTCAAGGGGAAAGTCCCAAAGGATGGATGAGGCATGTTGTAATTTGGAAAGTTTTAGTGTATATGTCAATGTTATGCCACCTGAATTGACCAATGCATGTAAACAAAATACCAGTCTTGGTTATGCACATGACGCAAGCAATGCATCTGCAAGAATCATTAGACAGAGGAACAGTGAAAACTCTGCATAGCAAAGTGAAGTCTGGCTCTAACCTGGAAAGCTCAACTGCACATCCCTAAAGTAACTAAGTGAGTATGACGCTGGTTTCCCTTAAAACCAAACCCATAGCGAAGGTTTCCATGAAATCTGGTTGAAAACAAGGCTGGAAATTTAAAGAATGAACATAAGAGTTACAGGGGCAGAGTGATTGTAGTGGGAAGAAATTGTTCACAGGCAGGTATGAATCAAGCCCATGAGTGAGACATGAGAAGACACACCCCAAATAAGGTCCATATGGGCAATGAACCACTTTTATTCACTTGACACTCAATATACAATAACCTAATATGTGGTTTTCTATATATCAAACTATAGCCAGATGGATTTCTTCAGTGTGTGTTAATTTTTGGTAACCATACAACTTTTTCTTTGTGTATGCTGCTAGTCATGCTGTCTTCTAGTTCTACTGAGGACCCACGAACATCTTCCCTACACAAGTAATCTGTTATAACTCTGTCTCCATCCCTCAGTTCACTGCTTCCAAGGAAAAAGCGAACAATGCTTAAACTTAATGTATGGATTTCCCATCTCCTCTGAATGGAATTCACACAAGGAAGTCTAGACAACATACTGATGCCTGGATTAAGAGACTGGAGAATACGAATGTAAGAAGGCCCCTCCACACCCAAGAGGATAAGGAAAGCAACATGCAGACAGTGAGCCATACATCCTAGACCTCTGAGACAGTTCCAGTTCAGACAGTGTCCTCTGAATTTTTATTTAAAAGAAAGATGCTACAGAAAACCTCTTTCCCAATACTAAATAATAAATCATTTTTACATATACGCATAAGAATCATTTCTGAAATGAAACCCTCAATCAGTCATTTTCCCCTTGGGAATGAGGGTTAGTAGGGATAAGATGAACTCAGCAACCCCTAACAGCCTGGAGCTTACTAAAGAGTTCCCCAACTGTCTGCTATTTATTGGCAAACCACTTTGCTCTGTGAATTGTGCATGGGAATGCATGGTCTCTAGCACAGCAACCACAATAGGTCGGAATTATTACCTTTATTCTATAAACGAGGAAGCAGAGCCAAGCCTGCTCTGAAGTGAGAAGCCTGAGGAAAATCTCAGCTCTGACCACTTACTTGACTCTGAAAGGAAACTCCACATTCTCATCCACTTGGGTGCAGATGGAGCATCTTGCTGTCAATTTCTAACTTAAGATCTGAACTATGAAGGAAAGCTAGCACATAATACAGCTTCAGTAACTTCTGTAAATAGCTATAAATTCTACTTTGGGAAGGAGAGATAGGGAAAGTGGGTAGCAACTCGAAACTACCTAAAGCATTTCAATAACAGATTACAATTACATAAAAAACCAAAGTATGTCCAATATTCATGTACTGGATTTTAAAAGCATGTGCTTGACAAACCCTAATTGTATAGAGCAGTTCTGTGTGTGGTTAGAAATGAACAACAGGACTTCCTCACCCACCTATGCCTGACAATGTCATCCTCCCCAACATATACAGCTGGAGACGTGGTCCCTCCCTTTGTGCTTCCAGGCTGGTGGTTTAGATCCTGGGAGCTCTGGTTGGTTGGTATTGTTGCTCTCCCCATGGGGCCACAAGCCCTTTCAGCTCCTTCAGTCTTCTCTCTCACTCCTCCATTGGGAACCCCATGATTAGCTCAATAGTTAGCTGTGAGCATCCACCTCTGTATATCTCAGGCTCTGGCAGACCTCTAAGGAGACAGCTATATCAGGCTCCTGTCAACATGAACTTCCTGGCATCCACATCAGCCTTTGGTGAATATACAAGGGATGGATACGCAGGTGGAGCAGCCTCTGGACAGCCCCTCCTTCAGTTTCTGTCCCACACTTTGTCTCCATATTTGCTCCCATGAATATTTTGTTACTCCTTCTACGATGGGCCAAAGCACCCACACTTTGGTCTTCCTTGTTCATGAGCTTCATGTGGTCTGTGAGTTGAATCTTGGATATTGCAAGCTTTTGGGCTAATATCCAGTTATCAGTGAGTGCAGACCATGTGTGTTCTTTTGTGATTGAATTACTTCGCTCAGGATGAGCTGTATACATAAGGGAAGATGACATTGTCAGGCACAGGTAAGTGAGAAAGTCCTTAATCCAGTGAAGGCTGGACGCCCCAGTGTGGGGGAAATCATGGGTGGGGAGGTGGGAGTGGGAGGGTGGGTGGGGGCATATCCTTATAGAAGCAGGGGGAGAGGGGATGGGATAGGGAGTTCCTGGGTGTGGGGGGAAATGGTGAAAGGGGATTACATTTGAAATGTAAATAAAATGTTCAATAAAATTTAAATAAAAAAAGAAATGAACAACAGTATGTAAGACACCAACAAGTGGAATCAACTATCGCTTTGATCAAGGTGTTTATTATCCATGAGTTGTCTTTTTGGTTATCAAGTAGACATTAGCCACAGTTCAATATCATGTATTTGTGAAGAAGTTCACATGATATCAACCAAAGACTCCATGAATACTAGCCACTAAAAACATAAATATAATTACTTACTCATTAAGAAAATGGCATGTTCAGTTTTAAAAAATAGAAATATATGACTCCCTGATCAATGAAATAGAATAGACAATCTAGAAATAAATGTGCAGACATATGAAAACCTGATTTTTCCTTTAGTAGGAAGCCTGAAATTCACACTGGAAAGTAGACAGCATCTTTACTAAATGGTGCTGATTAAAGTGGATTGTTTCATGAAGAAAAATGCATAGAACCTCACTCATCACTCTGCACAGAAGTCAACTCCAAGTGAATCAAAGACCTCTACATAAGGCTTGATACACTATGTGTGATAGAATAAAAAGGGTGGAGTAACCTTGAACTCACTGGCACAGGGAAATACATTCTGAACAGATCACTAATAACATAGCACTAAAAACAATTCAAAAATAAGACCTTACGAAACATAAAAGCTTCTCTATGGCAAAGTATACCATCATTCAGATAAAGTAGCACATTACAGAATGAAAAAGGATTTTTTTCATCAACTATACATCCAATAATTGGCTAATGTCAAAAAAAGAACTAAAAAATATATTGAACATCAAGAAAACAAATAACACAATTAAAAAATGAAGGTACAGAGCTAAACAGAATTCACAAAAGAGGAACCTCAATGGCTAAGAAACACTTAAAGAAAGGTTTAACAACTTTAGTCATCAGGAAAATACAAATCAAAACTACTTTGAGATTTCATCTTACACCAATCAGAATGGCCAAGATCAATAAAACAAATGACAGCTCATGCTGGAGATTGTGGGAGAAAGAGAAACACTCATCCATTGTTGGTAGGAGTGCAAACTTGTACAGCCACTATGGAAATTGGTGTGGTAGTTCCTCAGGATGCTACAGCTAGATCAGGAGGCTACCTCAAGATCCAGTGATACCACTCTTGAGAACATATGTCCTCAAAGGATGCTTCATTTATCCTTAGACAGAGACACTTGCTCAACCATGGTCATTGCTTCTCTATTCATAAAAAATATCGAGCAATTAGAAAACACCTACATGTCTGTCAGTGGATGAATGGATAAAAATGTACATTTACACAGTGGAATATTAATCAGCCATTTAAAAAAATTAAACCATGAAATTCATAGGAAAATGAATAGAACTAGAAAAAAATCATCCTGAATGACATAACTCAGAGCCAGTAAGACAAATATGGTATGTATTTGTCTATATCATATTAGCTGTTAAGTCATTGACAAGCAAGCTGTAATCCATATAACCACACAGGCTGGGTAGAGAATAAGAAACTAGGGGTGCAAGATGAATCTCCATAGCAGGGGTAAAAGTATAAATAGTTACAGATGGATGAGGGAATGGACTGGAATATAAGGCTCAAACAAGGAGGGGAAGGGAAGATGGAGCAAGGTAAGGAATACCAGGAGAGATGCTAAACATGAGCGCCATTAGAGGGGTCATATGTAAACCTAATTTAGTAGAAAAAGTTTCCTGTAATATGTACATATATGAAGGTGATCTAAATGAAACTTCCAAGTAACTGGAGATGAGACTGAGCCCCAGCTGGGCATCTCGTGATCAAATGAAGCTTCCAGTGCAGGGAATGAATTACAGCTAGTTGAGTTGTTGGCCAAAGGAACAGCCACAGAATCCCCCAAACAACCAAGGCCATTGGTGGCTCTCCATAAAATGATGATAAGGCCCTATTGATGAAGACAACACCCACACAACTCATTGAGCATGGAGCTGAACAGCTGGTGCCTACATAGAGCCTTCATCTTTACATGGTACTAGAAGGTCCTCTCCATGCTACCAAAGAGGAAATAGAAAAACTGATGCAGCTATAAGTCTTTTAATTTATAAGAGTGATCTCCCTGCAATATATAGTGGTTCAATATTGGCACATGGTCTGTGGGCATAGCCAACCAATATCTGGTTTGACTTAAAGAACTCCATAAGATGGAACCCATACCCAACACTGCTTGAGTAGCCAAGAACCTGAGATTAGAAAGCCCAGGGACCTAGAGGAAAACCAAATACTACTGTTATAAAGAGCTTAGCAATAAAATGACTCCTAACAATATTCAGCTTTACTTGTAGATCAGTGCCTTCCTCTGTGAGCATCAAAGGAGCTTCCATCTACAAAGAATGGGAATATACAAGGACCAACAGCTAAACTATATGCATAGAGTAAGAGACCTTGGCATGGTGATCCCTGAAAGGGATGTCTCCATCAAACCCTTCCCTTCAGGGCTCAGGGAACTCTGCTGAAAAGGAGACAGAAGGAATGTAAGAGCCAGAGAGGATGGAGAACAGCAAGAAAACAAGGCCTTCTTGACACATCAGGGCTGTCATGCAAAAGAACTCAGAGAAACTGACATAGCATGTGTAGGTCCAGCATGGGGCTGCACCAGATAGAGTCTGAGAGAAGAGAGAAGTGGACAACCCAGCTATAACCCAAAAGCTATCTCCAACTGAAAGCCACTTGCAAATGAAAAATTAGTTTTTCCAAGGAAGTCATACTGGGAAATGAACCACTCTTAAGAGTAGGCCTCCATCCTCCCTTTTTCTGGAAAGGGATGAGAGGTGGATTGAGGGAGAGGAGGTGAGGGAGGAGAGCTGGTAGGAGAGGATGGAGGAGAAATTGTGGTCAGGATGTAAAGCAAATTAATTCCTTAATTTTTTTTTAAACAAAGAGTAGGCCCCATGTCCAGAAGTAGGTGGTCAACACAAAACAAACAACAGTATCTTTCTTTGGAGATTCTTTGTCTCACAATGTTAAGTCAGGACAATTTTTTTTGAACCTCAAAGGTCCAGTTTTATTTTCTGTGAGACTCTTGTGTGTGCAAGTGTGTTTGTCTCTACATCTATATATATATTTCTTGTGCGTTTCTTTACTTCTTTTTCTTGTTTGGTTGTTTTGTCTTAATTCTGATTTGTTTTTGACTTATCTTATTGGACCTTATTATTATTTTTTAGGTGCCTATTTTCTAATGAGAGACAAAAAGGATGCTAGGGAAGGTGGGGAGGACCTTGGAGGAGAGTTAGGGAGGATCTTGGAGGAATATGAGAGGACCTAGGAAGAGTAGGGGAAGGAGAATCTGAGATCAGAATAAAAGAAAAAAAGAAATTATACACTTGTCAAAGGTGATGGCTGAATGGCCAAAGTATTAACTATGAAGTTTCTGTGGGCCTTAACTTTAACAAGTATGGAGTACGCAAACCACCATTAAGCCTTACTATTAGATAACCCCACTGTTACTCACTCATGACCACAGCATCATGCAGAAGAGATTTTCCGACAGCACCCTGACATATGTGTGTGTATAGTCCGTCTTCTCTCTTAGTTCTGTGGATGAATCGTTTTTCCCCATACCTGACAACAACCATTTCAATAAATTTCCTATATCTTCTCCATTCTTTGCTCTGATCCTTTTCCTTTCCCTACCAATTCTGTTAACCTTTGAACGATTAGAAATCTTATTATAAATGTTTATTTATGGATTTTTTTCCTCGTTACTTGAAAGCTTCATATGAGGAAGAAGTGTATCTGTTCTCTTCACTACAGAAGTCAAAGTGGGTCAATAGTTTTTTGTGAATAAAGAAATGAATGAGTACAGTTTGAACCTGCAGAGTATCTAAAAGTAGCATACATTCCTCTCCTAAACCGTAATGTTAGCACAAAGCCATCAAGGAGGACAAACTGTAAAGGCTGACCAGGATCTAGAGCCAGAATTCTGTCTGCAAAACATGTATGTGTTTCTCCCAGATCCTACCGACTTATAAATCAGTTATCTCACTGCATTCACGCCTTACAGCTTAAGTCACCAAGAATAAGTAATGGATGAAATTATTAAAACAGACCTCCAGGAATGAGAGACATGGAACCTCTATTATCAGCAGTAGGAAATCAGTTCCCACACCAGACCAGTCAAAAATTTTTTTTTTAAATTAAAAACCCATTAAATTCTTGTCTTGTCTCTTTCTACACACTAAGCATCTTGGGTATATTTGGTTATTGTTTCCTTAAGTTAGAGGTAGAGTGCCATTAGCTCCAGCCTACTTCCGACGAGAGTGTGTGTCCTCAGAGGGCCCTAGGCATCCCTCCACGTCGAACTTTACCCTTTACTGGTGATGGAGAATAATGTGTGCAGCTATGAAGACGGAATGTGGAGGAGGTTTGCAAAGGACAGCATCTCTCTCATCATCCTTTCTGAGGAGAAGTCTTATGAAGATAATACACCCTCTTCTGCTTTACTAGGGGCAGTCCAGGCTTAGCCAGACACACCAGGATGGGACTCTGATACCACTTGTCTGTCACAGTGAGACTGGGCTTCTACAGAGCCTCTTTTGTAAAGGGTATCTTTGCCGCCTCTATTTCTGAGCGAGCTCAAAGACTAGGCAGCCAAGAGGGAGGCAGTCCGATTAAGCACAGTTTGTCTCAGGACTCAGACTGCCCCTAACAACATCCATCCACACCTTCTCTGGCAGCCTAATTATAATGCAAGCTTTTAGGAGAAGGGGAAGTTCTCTCATATCTAAATTCCTAATTTTTTTATAAAGTTCCTTATTAGAATATGTAAATCATACAGAGTATAATGTTTATAACATTTTTACATGTCCTCTGGTCCTACTCCACCCTCCTTCCTCCTTTGGTCTCCAATTCTCTTCCTTCTCATTCGTCTTTTCATTTGTATTAAATAACTCCTATTGCAGGTACATGTTTGATAGAGACACGTAAATCTGCAGTCAGACTTAATCACTGCACACCAACTGCATCAAAAGCAACATTCTGTTTCCACTTAGAGGCTACGTACTCCAACGCCAAAACCCATGAAAAAAACGGACCCAAAATGCTCTAAAAACAAATCTGAAACTTGGGGCTCCATAAGATGTCAACTTAACTTCATCTGACCAGACTGCTGACACAATAAAAAAAATGTATGGGACTGTCCTTAAACTATGGAATATATGAGGTGTATATGAAGCATACGAGAATTTCATGTCTTGTGTTGGGTATCATCGCTAAAATATCTCATTATGCAAATGTAAATCTGCCAAAATCGGAAACACAAAATATTTACAGTCTGGGCATTTCAAGTAGGAGTCCTCAGCCTATATTTAGAATTATTTGACTTTTTGTTTGAATGTCAAAAATAGTGGATTTTCTTAATACTTTCAAAACTTAAAACATTTCTGAGGTTTTCGACCCTTTTACACACATCTGTGATTTAGCGTGACACTGTACACACAATAAGCCATCAAGGCAAAATGTTTTCATAGAAAACAGCCAGTCATTCACACTGCAGCTGAAATGGGTCAGTTCCCTGCCGAGAATCTTTAACTTATCTAAATAAAACTGAACCTTCGGCTTGCCCCTTTGACGTCACCATCTCCACACGCAGTGTGCAGACGGTCATAAATCAGTGTCGGGAAGTTATATCCTATCAGATTTTACCAATTATGGTCATGGTCAAACCTTACTGATTTTCCCCATAAACTGCTCCTTCTTTCCTCTACTCACATTTTAACTTCTCACTGCCTTCAAACACAATCCTGCAAGTTCCAAGCCCAAATTCCACACACACACATTATTTTTGCTATATATTATGTAAATTATACCAAAATACTGTCCAAGTCACTGCCCAGAGAACTACTGTAAAGCCCCAGGTCTGTATCACTCCCTTAGTGATATTAGTAACCTAAGACCCTCTATGTCTACTCATCCATACAAATGAGAGTAACCATATTTGCTTCAGTTACTATAAAAATGAAATGACTCAATCAATAGAATAGTATCTTACTACTGAGTACATCCATAAATAAATGTGTGTGTGTGTGTGTGTGTGTGTGTGTGTGTGTGTGTGTGAAGGCAAGGGCATATAGAGAGGGGGGGGAGGGAGGTACCTAGCCTGAGTTCAACTTCCAACATCACACAAACACTGACAAAGTAATTACCAAATTTACCATGCTGTTCTCTCTGAATAGTTTGCCATTATTTCCTGACAAAATTATAACATTGGTACCTTTATTCATGTTAGACTCCCCAAACTCCTAACCCAATAGTCTCATAAACAAAATAGAAATCTATAGATAAAGCAACTTAATCTAAATCAACATTTAAGTTGGGCATGTAAGGCCCTCTGCAGTGTGTTCTCAGCATCATGCCTATTAGCCTCAGAAAGCACGATTGTGCCTGAGTAGGCCTGGCTTAACCCCACCCACCCACCCACCTTCACAGCCCAATCTGCTGAACTACGAGGGAAAAGACGGATTGGTGAATCCACCTGGGCCTCCAAGACTGGCCTCAAGCCCCATTCTTTCCAAGAAACCAGTGTACAAGGGACAAACTTCCTTGTATAAGCTTCCACAGTTCTCAATATTAAATCATGTGACACAAATTAAAGCCACCGGTATAAGAGGTTTCCAGTTACATGTTTGTACCATTTGATTTCCAAAATGTTAAGAACTCTGGGACAGAGGTGTAGTACATTAATTGGGTTTAATGTCCCTCTCGGAGAGTGGGAAAGAAGAGAAGGATGGCTCTTTAGGGGACAGTGGTTTCTTAGGAGCGAATGTTCCATGAGGGGCTGGTTGAGATACCCAGTAATACACAGTGACTATGCTCTGGGGTCATCTCATTTTCCTTATACATTTAGTCACAGGTGCTATAATCGGGAAAATGTGACAGCTGTCCTTCTGAGTATGTTATAGAGTGATACACAGATGTCTCATGAAGGATGCCAAATGTCCCCAGTACACGATAAAGCTCACATCTCAGAGATGCATGTGCTTAGGTGTTCTATCACCAATCAAGGTTTTTCCAGGCACAGGGAAACAATTAGAAGACAATTGAGACTGAAGCTTATGTCCTTCCTTCCCGGAGCAAAGAGACCCGGGTTTGATGCCTGAGCACTAACGATCTGGAGTCAGACAAGCCTGCATTTAGGTTTGGGCTCTAACCTGATGAATGCTTTGGCATCTTGCAAGCAAATTGTGAAAATGAAGGCTCGCCATGAGAATGTGTACAACAGAAACCGCAATGCTAAAGGAAGAACCTGCTCCACTTCGCATAATTCAAGCACATGAAAAAATGACTTACCATCAAGAGGAAGAAGTTCCCTCGGCACCTCTTCCCTACACTCCCACTCCAGCCTGGAATGTCTGGTGTGGCTAGAAGGACCATAAACCTAGAATGACAGAGGACCTAAAATCCAGACAAGCTGAAGCAATTCTTGCCCCATGGCCCCACCTAGGGACATGGGATTCTTTCCCAAGAACTGCTGATCACTGCACTACAGAGAGGTAGCTCACACAGGCAATTTCCTTTATCCAGTACAAATTCTCAGAAACACGGTAATCTGGCCTCAAGAGGGAAATCAATCCAGCATTTCTGAGACCAGCTGAGGAAGCATCTCAAGCAACAACACCCCCAAATCCTGAGCCCCGGGTAAGGGAATAACTTTCATCACCACAAGCAACAGCGGCCAACTGTTCAAGCAAAAAGGCAAGCAGGGTGAAGAGTGGACATTAAAGAGGACACCAAATGCCAAAGGGCTTAGCAAGGCTGTAAACACTTAACGGGACAGGAACACATCTTCTCTCCAGAGCAATTATGAGCACACTGAATACAGCCAAAACCCCGCCCCTTCTCAGCTCTCCATTCATCCCCGTGGGCTTTTATCATCATTAGACATATTATTTTTCATAAAGCTATCAGAAAAACGAAAAGAAAAAGCGGGTGAAGGACTCATTAAGAAAGAAAAAAGAACTGTGAACTTAGAGATCCTTCTCGTTCTTTCTTTCCTTAAATCTCTGCCTTCAATAAATATTTGTGGCAACTGCGCAATGTTTATGTCCTGTAAAGTCACTCAGGAGAGTATAGTGCATTCTTCAGTACTCAGGAATGCTAAATCAGGTAGGAGAAGGAAATACATGCTTTGAGGTGAAGTAGCCAAGTATTTGTTTTTTTCTGGGATACATCTTCTAATCATCCAAATAATAGCAGGCTAACAAGATGAGATTTGTTTTTTTAAGTGAGGAACAAATGCCAAAATGTTAACCTTCCCTGCTTAGATTCTGAAGAAACACCGCACTGGCTGTCAGTCACCGTTAGAAACTGCTAACCTGAAAGCTATATCAGACAAATACAACATCCCTCAAAGTTCTTACTATTGTGTGGGTGAGCAGTAGTACTTTTAATGATTAATATTGGCTCTAGATTTTAAATCCACAAACATCAAAATCTGTTTGCAAGGGTTAAAGCCAGGGAAAAGAATGCTATAGGGTACAGAGAATTCTGAAGGGTCTTCCTTGAAACTTTCTTTACAACAATTAAATTTTCAAAATGTCATAGTTTGGCTTACGAGTGGCGAAAAGCTATGAGATTTCTATCCCTGCTATGGTGGATTGCTGTAAGTTTAGTGATAGCCCACAGGAGTTATCAAAGGACTACGCTATATCTTGCTAGGCTAAGGCTCAGTACAGCCACACTGCTTCTGGCAAGTCCAGGAGGGACCCTGTCCCTGGCCTTCCTCGGCTCCAAGGACACCTGGCTTATGACATCATCTCTATCTGCAAATCCACCTGGTTTATGACCCTGTCTCCATCTGCAAAGCCACATCAGACAGGATCCTTCTTGTACAGTCATTTCTCCAACACTCTTCTGTCTTCCTTACTTACAAATCCTGCCACCCAGATAATCCTGGATAATCTATTTTAAGGTCACTTGATTAGCAACCTACTTTTACCTACCAACTATATTCTCCTTTACTAGAGGCATAGGCTCCTGGGGTTCAGATGTAGGTAATTGCAGGAGGGGGCACCATTTCAGGGATAAGTTTATGACTTAGTTAAGTCATTATCTGCAACTTTACAGACACTATCCAGACAGAGATACCTCTTTATTGAAATAAAATTTGGACTGGTCATCTAGAAGTGGCCATGACAAATTTTACCATGACTTGGGGACAGCAAGCTAATCCTGAGAGGAAAAAAAAAAAGACAACACAGAGGGGAAAAGGAGAGACAGAGGATTGGGAAGGAAGGGAGAGCCAGGGTTGGGGAGGAAGCTGCAGGAAGTGGGGGTAGAGGACAGTTTGCAGGCACAATTCAAACTCTAGCTTCAGCTATGATTGAATTTGATTATCATATCGTTCTGGCTTTATTTGTCTATTGGATTCCTATCGCTTTATCTAAAATGGCTGCTATATGAATTTTCAATGACATGAAGAAAAAGTAACTCTAATAAGTAGGGGGATAGAGGGATGAAAAAACTGAGCCTAGTAAATATTCCAAATCTGATATGCTCACAACCCATAAATTCACTGAGAACTAACAAACATGACACTCAAAAGTTTCACAATCTTGCAAACTTTCAGATTTGAGATGTTTGGGTTAGGAATAGCCAGCAAGATAAGTCTACATAAATAGTATAGCACCCCAAAACTCAAATCTGAACATGTCTGGTCATGAGAATTTCAGATAAGAAAGACTCCTTTCTTACCACAAACATGGCTAGTAAGAAATCCAGATGCAAGAACTTTTTATCCTGTTCCTTACTCAACTCCCTTTGCTGCTATACTTCAGTGGCTTTGGCAACCCTGCATTGAGAAATCAGCATGAAGATAGCATGTGAAGTTAGAACTCTCAAAGAGCCATCACATGGTATGCTAAATAGCTGGATAGTTTACATGGTACAGCAAGCTGATGCTCCTGAAAATGCATGTTGGGCAGCAGACCTAAGTGTGGGAAATAGAATGAAATACCCCTTTAAGTAAATGTGTGGATTTTTATTAGGACACTGGAATGTCATATTTTTGCATATTAATAACTTTTTTAAAAAAAATGGTTTTCTAAGTACAAATCTAAGACATTCTGATACTAACAGCCATTGGTTTGGCTTGCTTACCATGGGACACGATTTTAGGAATCTTCATAAAACTATCACACTTGTAGGAAGTAATAAGTGGCAAGGAATGGTCATAGCACATTGTCGTACAATGTAGGACAGTGACCCTTGGGAAAGTGCGATACTGTCAGGGTTTACACCACAGTCCACACAGCCTGTCCCCTGACCACTTGATAATATGAGATGCAGGGGACCAGCGAGCCATCAGAATAGACTTTGCATATATAAAAGAGATTTTTCTGTGTGAAAGAAAGAATTCTGAATCGCTTAATTAGTAACTTGAATCATTGCTTTCATTTATTCTCATATTACAGTCAACAGAATTGAGGAATATTTTTTTTTTAAGTTGGATTTGCTCTTCTACAAGTTTCCCAAAAAACATTTTTGTTTTACAGTCATTCAAGAGCAGGTTATATTGTTTCAAGCTGCTTGTAATCTGTCTAAAGTCCACCCAGATTTATCATGCTGAATTTGTGGCAGTCATTTTTATAAACAAGAGGATGACATTTTACCACAAAATCTGTCTTAGGAATTACAGTTAGTCAGCAAGATCAGGCACAGTTACTTGGGAAATTAAGATGGATCAATTACACCTGAGAAGGGAGACTCCTTGTGCTCGGAAACTCCCCATGCTTTACAATCCATTTTGAGGATGTAAGTCTTGAACTTTATTTTGACTCTTTTCTCCAGCTAGTCTATAGATCTTCCCAAAGTGACAATAAAATGACAAAAACAAAATCACGCTTATAGAATTGTTCATGTCTATCGGGTACTTGCAACAACAAAAATGGTAAATACCTTGCCTCTTTCAGAGACCCTTAAATATTTTAAATGTATTCCAATATCTAAACAAAGCCAAAATTAATTAAGTAAATTTTTTAAAAAGCCAACTTACTCCTAAATTGCAAGGAGTATATTTCATACTTTTTTTTTCAAAAGCCATTTGTCAAAATAGATGAAGTGTGTCTGCTTAATAACTAACCTCTAGGGCTTTTTGTAAAGGAGTCATTTGACATGCAGGTAATGACCTATATAGAACACCATGTGGCAACATTCATTTCTATGGGAAAGCAGACACCCTAAAAAAAAAAAAAAAGACTTATCAAGTTGTGGACAATTATGATGTCAATGACTTTTGCAAAAAGTCTGTAATGGTATTAAAAACAAACATACTAAACCAGTTTTTCTTCATATAAACATACATCACGTCAATTATTCCAACTAGACTGCGTATCAACTTTGCCTGTACAGGTTAACCATTCCTTATCCAAGATGCTTAGAACTGTAATATTGATGCTTTCAGATTCCGGAATTGAATCTAAAAGACTGCAATTAAAAGACAAGTGAAAAAAAAATTGCTGAGCTGTCAGTTATTCAGGCTTTGGGCGATTATCAGAGTTCCAGAGAACACAGAAACAGTAAAGAAGGTAACCAAGGTGCACACATGTTACATATGTAATCATATGTAATCATATGTAAAGAATGACAGCCTGCAGGGAGAGGCATCAGTGTGATTTAGGAATAAACACTGAGGAATCAAAGTTGACCTCTATTCCATTACAGAATTCCTAAGAAGTTCCACCACTAACGGCAAGCCTCTCTCCAAAAGAATGAGTTCCGTGGACATTATCCCTGTAGACAGTCCAAGTGATAGAACCGAATTCTTCATCTCTGAACCACTCAGAATTTTACCAGGCCATTTGGAATCGTCCCTAATGGATTTCCAAGGCAGTCTGAGTTGGCTTCTCACAAGCAAAGAAATGTTTAAAGCTCGTCATCCTAAGGCGGGGGTGACCTTGAGGGTTTTCTTAACATTTCTGAGCACTGAAGGACGATTTGAGACAGTAACAAGAGAACAGCAGAAGCAAAGGCAAGAAAAATTTCGGCTCAACAGCAACAGCAATCTTCAGTTACAAGGGGGAGTAGGAAAATAGGGCAACGATCCCAAGCGGACCGTAGGGAAAACCGAAGCAGAGCTTCCAAAGCTGCACATAAAATTCAACTGGCCATGGCAGAAAGCATGGGCAGAAAAGCATGCAAAATGAACAAGCCAAGGTCCCTGTGTTCTGTGGTATGAAAGTAGTCACAAGATGCCTCCATAGCACTGAACGAATAACTGGTAGCCATTGTCATATTCATCATTTTCTTGAGGACTCACGAAATTTGAAGAAAGTCACAGAACAAAAGCATTTGTTTAAGGAAATCCAGAACATAGATCCCAATGTAATAATGCCCTGCCTATGACATCTAATCACTGAGTAACACATCTTTGAGGTACCAAGCATGGCTTTATGTACCAAGACATAGCCATCTTTTTTTTTTTTTAGGTTTTTTTCGAGACAGGGTTTCTCTGTGTAGCCCTGGCTGTCCTGGAACTCACTCTGTAGACCAGGCTGGCCTCAAACTCAGAAATCCACCTGCCTCTACCTCCCAAGTGCTGCGATTAAAGGCATGTGCCACCACTGATCGGCAGATATGGCCGTCTTAATTCTAGTGCTGTTGCTTTCACAATCTAAGCAGTGACAGAGCCTCCATATTCCATGTCAACCCTTAGCTAAGTGACTCCCACTGAACTCTGAAAATTGTCCATAAAGATATATACAGATACATCCCAGTGATGACAAATTATTTCTTAGTAAATGAGGTATCTGAACAGAGATAAGACACTTTCTAAAGGATGAGATGCAATGGATTTTGCAACTGAAGACTAGACATAGAGCAGAGAGAAATAAACATGGCCCAGTTCTAACAAGGGTTGCCGAGGAAAATCAGCTTAATCCAATACCATCATCCTTCCTCAAGCGACACTCAGAGAATCACAAAGGGATGGCTTCAAAACAAAGAGACTGGGGATTCTTTTTTCAGATTTTCCAATTTCCACAGAACTATAATTGTTTCCTAACCCTCGTGTGTCACGGAGCAAGCCTCCTAACCCAATTAAGCCAGCCAGCCAGATGCCCACAATTACTCCTTCGAATCCCACTAAGATCATGTGCTGAGTCAGACAAGAAAGATCTCTACAATGGACGCCAGAAACATGCTGATGATCTCATGAGTCACATATGACCATACCTCCACAAATATACTTCAGCATGCACAGGTTGGGCAACGGGGTAGGTAGTTTCTCTATTAACAAAGAGATCCCAAAAAAGATCAGAATTTAAAATCTATTTCCCCATTTTCTCTAGAATGAGTCAAACCTCCCCTCATACCAAGAATGTATCTTTCCCACTGGCTAAGAGAGAAGCCATAGCAACTGTGAGACACTACACAGGTGAGAAACCTAACGTATTCTAACCTGTCATTACCTCCACTAGAAACTGCCTTCTCTCTACCTAAACAGAATCCTTCTCCTACTCTAGTGGGCTAAGACATGTCATATAGATTTTTTTTTAAATTGGCATCCTGGGCCATATACTACAGTATCATATGGTGTGATTTCATTTATAAACGGAAGAAATGCCAGGCAAAATTAATCTAGCCCTGTTATAAAATCAGGGGTGTGTTTACGTTTACTGAGGGATTAGAATCAGGAAGGTGGCAGGAGAGAGGCCACAGGGGTGTTGGCAACATTCCACTTATTGATCCATGTGCATTAGTATATGCCATCGGAGAAGCATCAAGCTGTAGAGTGAATACACACTACCCTGCAAGCATATGAAACT
The DNA here is from genome assembly GCF_004785775.1 of Grammomys surdaster. Classification (NCBI taxonomy): domain Eukaryota; kingdom Metazoa; phylum Chordata; class Mammalia; order Rodentia; family Muridae; genus Grammomys; species Grammomys surdaster. Next base: position 2,500,764 of record NW_021620751.1, read on the forward strand.
TTAATTCCTTTCAAATTTAGCTTCTCCACAGCTTGTGGTTTACTACTAAATTATGTTTATCTCTTCCTGAAACATACTCAGAAGCCATTCAGAGCTCTGGAATTTCTCTAGCCAATTTGTAATGCAATAGATATAAATAATAAATACATAAATACACAGACTGGAACCGTCTTTCCTAATGTGTCATCAATCAAACAAGCGTCTCCAGGCTGTCACATACAATCTCCTTCCAAATGAATGGCTAGTGAAAGAAACAGGTATATACATAGAAGTATATCTTTACCAAATCTATAAGTCCCTTTTGAAAGGGAAACAGCAAAGAATTCATTACTATGGATGGGGATTTCTGGAATATAGAATTTTTAACACTCTACAGAGTCAGTTCATTGACTATAAATGATGGCTATATTTCGTTAGCACAAGATTCGGGGGTCAAAATCTTTTATGATGCTGCTGCTGTTTCTTTCATTAAACTAGAGTATGGTAAATAAAATGACAATAACAAAAAGAACCCGCACAGAACAGGAGTAGGAAGACAAATAGTATATAAATCTCCAGAAATTCAACCTAGGAGCAGCCAAGAGCACCCCTGCCCGGCTGCTGACTCATCTCCTCTGAGCTGAAGTTTAAGCACACCTGCAGTACTTTCTTTTCTGCAAAAAGAACTACTCAAGTAATTGATACCAACAAAAGGTCTGGACCGAAGTCAATCCTGGGCCTCCTGCATGAGAGCATCCTGATTCTCTCTGATAAACATCATTTCACTGTGTGAATCAAATGAGTTGGAAGAACAGGTCATCTTAAAACATCTTTTATTTTTTTCATTGCGTACCGAAATGGAGCTTCTGATGAGATAAGTAGTTAAAACTAAGACTGTTCTTTTTCCTTTTTGCTTGGGGATTTTCTTTTTTAAATCCTTTTAAAAAAAGATAGACAGATGGCTGAGTGCAGTCAATCACCACAAAACTAATGCAATGTCTCTTCTTCAGCAGTTCGCAGTGCTTTCTCAGCCACCATTCTCCCTTCTGTTCTGCTCTTGCCACTTAAACTCTAAACGTGGGGAGAGGGGAGCCTGCACAACACCGAAGCCCTGAGTAAGGAGATCTTCACATGCATGTTGCATATATAAATGTTTCACAGCTCCATGGTGTTAAAAAAGTGAAATGGACTCAAGAGACAATACACAATTTTGAATTTTGATCCTTGTCAGAATAGCACTAAGAGAGCTAACCCCCTCACACACTGGGCAGCAGTATCCAGATGCAGCAGCTATGGACAACATCACCAATCAACAGACATACCAAGAAGCTGCACTTCTAACCAGGCTATTACATCCCCTAAGCTGGATGTAGCAAATGCATCTTTGACTCAGAATATTTCCAATTCATGATGGGTCTATGAAACATAATCTCATCCTAAGTCAAAGGGCATTTGAACACAGCTCTGGACCTGGATATTAGTTTCACCCATTAGTTATCACATGCGGACCTCACTGTGCGTTGCAGCAGGCTGCTGTAGCTGTAACAAAGTTTCTCAAGCTTCCCGTTCTTCATCTCTGTAGCAGACACACCTACCCCATCCTGAAACTGTGAGAATCAGATGATACAATGTATAGCAAGCAACTAACACTACACCCGGTATTTAGTAAGTGGTCAGTAACTTGTAACCAAGTTTGCAGTAGTAGGGATAACTTTTCTCTTTTAAAAAATCAACTTTACAGCCTAGTGTGATAGCATGTACCTCTAATCCCAGCACTTGGATAAGAAATTAGAGGGCATCCTGTCCACATAAGGAGTTCCTCATACTATCACTTCAAAAATACAAAATTCATAGTGAGGAATCCAAAACTAAGATTGTCTTTTAAAGTCATTTAAATAAAATGTGTTATTGTAGATGGTGTGGTGGTTTGAATGGAAATACCCACCATAGGCTCACATACTTGAATACTCTCTGTTCCTAGTTGGTGGAACTGTTTGGGAAGGATTAGGAGATGGGCTTTTTTGCAGGAAGGGTGTCACTATGGTGGACTTCAGTTTCAAAAGACTAATGCCATTCCAAGTTAGTCTGTCTCTTCCTTGTGGTTGTGTCTCAGGATGTAAGCTCTCAGCTATTGCTCCAGCATCATGCCTGCCTGCCTGCCTGCCTGCCTGACTGACTGACTGACTGACTGCCTGTCTGCCTGCCTGCCTGCTGTCATATTCTGACCTTGATGATATTGGACTCTTAACTGTCTGAAACTATAAGCCCCAAATAAAACTCTTTCTTCTATAATTTGCCTTGATCATTTTGTTTCTTCACAGTAATTGAGACATATCTAAAACAGTGGTTAAGAGCACACAGTGCTCTTTCAGGGTACCCAAATTCAACTCACAGTACCCAGTGAATGAATGGTATGGTAGTGGCTAACAACCATCTGTAACTCCAGTTCCAGGGGGATCTGATGCCCTCTTCTGGCCTCCTTGGGCCCTGCACACACATAAACAGACATATTGTCATAACAAGTCATTGGCAGAACACCCTGTACACTAAAATAATGTTTAATATGTGTATTATAAGAATGTTGATTATACCCTGGCTTTTCAAAATGTGAGCATTCAAAACAAACACAATATATTATGAACAAGTTCAAGAAATGACTGCCAACTTTGGAGTGACCTGTACAAATCACATACTCTGAACTTCAGTTTCCTTACCCGTAAAATGGGAGTAGTTAATAGACCCCCACAGTACCAGGTGCAAAAGGCCTTAATAGTATTTTACATATTCAAAGATAATTATTTCCAAGCACATGGAATAAAAGAAGTCACCCAAGAGTGTGGACAAACCAAACTTAAGGAAAAACAAATGAACAACAAAAACAAATGTGATTTTTTCTCTTCAGCCCTTTCTCTTCTTCCTAGCATTTGGACAACTGTCTTCAGTTATAACTAAATTTGTTTCTCCTTATGTTATGCAAGTTGATGGTCTAACTTTACACATCTCTGGTGTTCCAACCCCACTATAACTCTCTCAGTGCAGACCAGCAGTTTACACCAAATCAGTAATAAATTAATGCTCGAGAATTGGAACTACTAGGGAGGTTACTGACACCACTATAATTTAGCCTCAGGAACACAGGAGCCACCCACGGGAAGCATAAGAGTAGAAATGATTCCAGACTATCCATTCTTTTAACCACTAATTAGAAAACTTTCAGAAACAATTCTTTCGCTTTGGCTTATTTTGCTCTCAGCTCACAGCTAGGATAAGGGTGACATCTGAGAAGGAGGCTTACCTATTTGCAGCATTTCTTCAGTACCAGCCTGGAAAGGAGGGGTGGGAAGTAAGAAAAAGAAATGGTTACTGGGTTTCATCTTATCACACTGCACAGTTATTTCTACCATCAGTGCTTTTTGGGAACTGGCTAATCAGGAGACCCAGAGACTGGAGTTGCTGCCTGAAGGCTGACCCTTAGTTCCTAGAAGGCTCTTGTGACAGGAACATGAGCCAATTCTATGACTATATGACAAAGGGACTTGTTGGCCAGCTTTAATTTTAGTATCTGTGAAGGGAGTAAAATAGTGACCCTCAATGGTCTCTTCAGAAAACTCCAATACTAGGTCACGACAGGAAGTGGGGGGCGCGGAGGGGGTGTGTGTCTACATTTCACCAGGTGAGAGGCAGCCTGAATCCCAAGAATCAACTAGAGGAATGCCTCACTCTTAAAGCCCCGTGGTCAGACCAAGCAAACTAGAGAGGCTACAAAAACTTGCAGCAAAACTATGCACTGAGAGCCCATTGCTCCAGTGTGGATGTGATTTACTACAAAAGGCTCCCCAGCCTGAGCCTCCTTCAAGGGCTCTTCTGAGAACATCAGTTTCACCTTGAGTTTCCACAGGGTGGGGGCAGGGCCGAAAAGCACCAGAGCTGCACTCAATTTAGCTTTAAAAAGAGGAGGAGTTGTGCGGAGGGGGAGGGGAAGAGGCAGCAGACGCCTCCAGCTCCGGCTGCCCGCGGAAAAGGCGAGGGCAGGAAACGTCCCAGGCCCTCCCCAACTGTCAAACTGCAGCCCAGCCCCGGTCCTCCCAGGACACGTGTCTGCTGGGTAGCTCCGGGTCCTGCCTGGGGACTTCTTTAAACCTCTTATCCCTGGCTGCCCGGAGGAGCCGCGAATCAGGAGGAGGGGAGAGCCTGTGGGCTCCAGGATCTGCGACCCTAACTTTGCCAGAGCGCCTGGAGCGCCCTCGCGAAAAGGGGGGGATGGCCGATGGCCGGGCTAGGATGAGATCTGGCTGCAGTCTCACACCTGGACCGCTCCTGGTCACCGCGGGCTAGGGAATCCCCAAGTGTGATGAGCCGGAGCTCCCGGGGGATGGCTGTCCAACCTCCGGTTCAGCGAGCCCCCCCAGGCCCCAGCCCCACGCAGCGCCCGGCCCTCCACGCGCCGCCTCGGAACGCAGAAGATGCCCCAGAAGGGTGGCAGGGGGAGGAAGGGAGAGTGAAAGAGACGGAGGGGAGGAACTCTGTCGGGAAAAGGTTGGGTTTGAGTTTTTTATTATTATTTTCCACTTACTTGTCCATCAGCTGATGTCCTAACCTCTACCAGAGAGGCTGCTATCAACCAAAGTGACAGGAACACCATCACGAGTCGAGTGCACTTCGCAACTACTGGGCAAAGCAGCTACCCCAGCGCAAAGCACCCCAAAATAAGTTTCCTTTAAAAAGCGCAAAGAAAATGGAAGAAGGGGTGGGGGGGCGTGCAGAGCTTTAAAAAAAAATGATCTTGGGCTTTGCTCAATGAAAAGGCAACGTGAGCTGAGCGCCTGGCCCCGTGCCCTGTCGGTCCTTTCCACTTCACCTTCTCACCCTGTCCTCCCAAGCCGACTGTGAGGGAGCCAGAGGTGCTGCGAGCCGGGCAGAGGCTGACCCGAGCAGGGGAAGGAACCGGGGCGTCCCACTCTCTACCCCGGAGCTGCTTTTGCGAGGCTCTCGGAGCACCGTGGGCCGCCGAGGCTAAGCGCAGAGACGGCTCGGGTCCCGGGAGCGCAGCGGCGGGGAGAAGTGGGAGCCTGAGCCCAGCGAGCGGGAGAAAGAGGCAGCGCGAGCCCTGGATCCTCTGCCGCACACGCAGTGGGGGCGGGAGGACGAGGGGAGGAGGCGGCCGCCTAGGAGGAGGGAGGAGTGGGCCGCTCGCCCTCTCCGTTTGCTCGCGGGCCCGGGCCGTCTGCTCTCTGCCCGCGACCCGCGGGGCGCTAAAAAGGCGACCGAGTCACCCCCTCCCTCCTCCAGGCGGCCCCTCCCGCCGCGCGCCCACGTCACGCGGGGCCCGCGCCCCCCGGCGCAGGGTCAGGACTCGCACCTTCCCGGGGGCTGCGAAAGCGCCGCCTGGAACCCGCATCCCCTTGGTCTCCGTGATGGGACGAGGGGCGGGGAGGGTCCCAGGCGCGCCTCCCAGCCCGACTGGAGGAGGGAGGGGAAGGGTCGGCTCACCGGACCTGGGCTGGAGGAAATCACCTCCTCCAGCCTTTCTCATCCCCACCCCACCCCCCACCCACCCAGGCAGAGTAAAGTCTCGGGAGAGAAACCCAAGGACGTGGGAGATTTCCCCCCCCCGCAGACACTGGTCCCCTCCCACGCTTGCATGGGAGCAGGGGTGGGGGCCTCCCTCAATAAAGCTCTTGTTTATCCTTTATTCGTTTATATTAGTTTTCAAAGATACCGCCTTCCCTTTCTTGACTCAACCGGATGTTTCCGTTTATCACTAGAGTACACAGGCCTCGGGGTCTCTTGCTTACACCCAGATTAAGTTATCTAGTGGCTTATGCGGTTTGCAGTTTTCTGGGACCAAAGGACAGTGACCTGGGAGTTGCTGGAATCCCAGACCTACCTCCTCGGGATAGACCAGGGTGGCCCGGGACGGGGTGGGGCGGCGAGGAGGGAGTTCTCCTATCCTGGAGGGTCACCATCACCCAGGATCAGACCAGAGAGGAGGCTCACATTGAGGTGGAATTTTCAAGACTTCACCTGGAGATAGGGAAGTGGAGTCAGTCAGGTCCTGTTGGGGCAATCCAGTCAAGGTGTGATTAATTTTGCTATATGACTTCATAAATTGTTTATTCCTAGAGAACTAAAGGAGAGGCCATACTCTGGTTTATACATCGCACTGCGTTCATTGCTGTGTTGGCTCAGTCTTGTCAAAATCCTATAAGGAGGACATTTACAGGAACGTATGGGTAGTGCCCTCATGCAGGAACATCGTGTATTAGGCTAATTAGTTAATTATTGCTTAGAAGTATGATTAGACCCTCAGGACTGAAGGACCTCTAAATTGACTTACCCCTTTCAACTCCAGCCTACAGCTCTGTGGGCTGTCCTCACTTGAAGTCTAGGGATGAATTTCCTATCCATTAAAAAGCCTCAGCGTTGCATAACTTAAAAGCATGACCATTGCAGACAGGCAGGTAAAAGGATAGTGGAGGACAAACAGACCTAGGTTCTAGAAGCCTCCCTTGTCCCAACAGCTATCTAAGCAAGTGACTTTACCAAGTCCTGGAACTCCATGTTTTGTTTCTCCCTTTTGAGGAGATAATTTCCAACTCTAAAGCTCGCAGATCTGAAGTGTTGACAAATAATGTATTGTCCATGCCTCTACAGTGGTGTTCTGTGTCAGTTCACTATGCTGAGAGGTTTGTTGTTTGTCACTGAATGCCTTTTTCCTCACAACAAGCAACTCAGGGAACTTTCAGGAAAATGTGCTTCAGAACGTTTGGCCTTGACTCCGTGGGCGGGGGGGGGGCCGAGGGGGGCGGGGTTGTTAGTGTCACTCATTTGAAATTCCATTATTTGGTTCTGCCTGTTCTGCCTAGAACAACTCTGGTGTTTTCTGTCTGTTCGTTTTTTTTTTTTTTCTTTTCTCTAAGTTTTGTTTGGGACTCCCTAGATTTCACAACCTCCTGAGTCACCCATGACCCTCACTCTGACAAATGCTGATTTAAGCCCATGCCATAAGGTCTTTGTTTATCTGATTCTAAGGTGAGCTCTCATTAACAAGGTTCTCCCAACATAATACAAGACAGACCTTCACAAACTATTCCCTGGTTTGTTCACAAACTATTCCGTGTGTGTGTGTGTGTGTGTGTGTGTGTGTGTGTGTGTGGTGTGCGAATCTATCAGTCAACTAAAGTTTGTGAAATAAGCATAAAAAAAAAGAATGATTTTTTTTTATTTCCCGATTCCTAGGGACATCATAAAAAAAAAATCACATGGCTTTACTGTAAAGAGCCTAGCAGTTTATTGAGAACATGGTAAGGTCTTATGCATAAATTTCTGTAGCACGAGGGCATTCCTGCAGATAGCCTACTGGAGTTAGTGAATTCCTGTCCCAAACTGATCCTTCCTGTCTGCCTGGAATTAGCCCTGTCCCCTTCATATGCCTCAGCTGCAGCTATAATATTGGAGCAGAGACTGAGAGAATGGGTCTCACATTCTCCCGCCCAAGTAGAAGAGAGCTCGGTATACAAGAGACCATATATCTAAAACACAAAACTACTAAGCACTTGGAGGTACAGTTTCTTCCAAAATATGTTTCTCATTTATAAATAATTTCAGCAGTTATCCTACGTCTCATTAATACCTAGCATAATTTCCATCCAATGAGGGATGCAGAATACTTTACTATACTCTGAACATGTCCAAGCTGAAGAGTAGCTTCATCACCCTGACTAGTGTGAAGCTGTATTTTTGGATCTTGAGTTTTCTGACACCCGTTTTTTGTTTGTTTGGTTGGTTGTTTGGTTTGGTTTGGTTTTGTCACTTGTTCACTTCTGCCCCCCTTCCCAGACATCTGCTCCCACATCCTTCTCCCCATGCCTCCTCCTCTTTTCCTCTGAGTCAGTGGGGCCCCCTGGACATCCTCCCCACACTCTGGCACATCAAGTCTCTGTGAGGCTAGGGGCATCCTCTGCCACTGAGGCAAGATAAGACAGGCCAGCTAGAAGACCATACCTCACAGATGGGAACAGATTTGGGGATAGCCTCCCACTTTAGTTGTTCAGGGCCCGAATGAAGACCAAGCTGCACAGCTGCTACATATGTACAGGAGGCCTAGGTCCGGCCCGTGTATAGTCTTTGGTTGGTGCTTCAGTCTCTGAGAGCCCCAAGGGTCCAGGTTATTTGACTTTGCTGGTCATCCTGTGGGGTTCCTATCCCTTTCATAAGCCTGCAATCCTTCCCCCTGCTCTTCCATAAGAGTCCCCAAGCTCTCTCCACTGTTTGGCTGTAGATCTCTGCATCTGTCTGAATCAGCTGCTGGGTGGAGAAAAGCCATGCTAGACTACTCTTTGCAAGCATAACTGAGTATCATTAAGTGTCGGGGATTAGTGCTTTCCCATGGGATGGGTCTCAAATTGGGCCAGTTACTGGTTGGCCATTCCCTCAGTCTCTGTTCCATCTCCTATTCCTGAATTTCTTGTAGACAGGATAAATTTGAGGTCAAAAGTTTTGTGGGTGAGTTGGTTTCCCTATCACTCCACTGGGGTGCCTGCCTGTCTTAATTAACATCTCCTGTGATGGTTAGTTTTAATTACCAATTTGACATGATCTAAAGTCACCTGGGAAGAGGGATCATCTTGATAAAGTGGCTCATGGGAGTTCTTTGGGGGGGTCTCTTCATTGTTTTAATTGATATGGGAAACACAGCCCTCTGTGAGTGGCACCATTCCCTAGGTTTGGGCCCTGGACTTACATAAGGGTGGGGAAAGATACACTGAGTGACAAGCATGTGTGGATGCATTTCTTTCTGCTCTTAACTATGGATGTGATATGACTGTTTTAAGTTCCTGCCACCTTTACTTTTCTGCTAGGATGGACTGTAACCTGAACTTGGAAACTAAAAATAAATCTTGCTCTTCTAAGCTGCTTTTTGTCAGGATACTTTGTATAGCAAAGGAAATGAAAAAGTAAGCAACCCTTTAAATTTTAAATTGCAGGATGAACAGATGTACCAGAGTCTCCTTTAACTCCAGTTTTTATTCTCAAGATTTTAGTCACCAATAATCAACCCCAGCTTGAAAACACTAAACAGAAATTCCAGAAAAGAACAAATTATACACTTTAAATAATTTTCAATACAGCATATTTCAATACATTGCTATAATTGCTGTTACTTGTTATTATTAGTTTCCCACTAGGCCTAGTTTGTATTCCCCACAACACAAAATTTATAATTCCTGATTTCTTTAGTGTTTTGTTTTATTTACTTCTGGCTATGTAGTTTCCACACGCTTTTATTATATTTAACTATTATTGCCAATCAATAATCATTAGATGTCTTGTATTTTTTGATTAAAGAAGTTTGTAAAGTTCAGTACTCACCTTTATTTGAAGGGAAGATCAGAGGGTTACTGCAGCATACGTCGCTAGATTTGTGTCTGTCTTCTCTAAATTCCAAGTTCTTCTGGGCCTTATTCACTTTCCATCGACAGCTCCCGACAATTTCTATCATGATGCATTTCCCCTCCTCCTGAAGAACTCTGCTCCCGGTCTCTAGTACAGAGGGTATTAGAGTAGGTACATGGAGCTTGCCACTATAGAACAGTGAAAGCTGCTTCATCTGAGATCTCACAACTCTGACTCTTGCATCCTCATAGGACACAGGGCTTGCAGCAGGAGAACACAGAGATGACAGCAACTCCCCACACAGCATTCATCCTTAGTCTCTTCTCTTCTCTGTCTAATAAAATACTACTTTTTGCTCACCAATCAGTGCATGCTATGTGTACACTGCAATAAATATGTGTTTTTTGACCAAGGCATTATTTGGTGTTGGTTAGCAGTTAGGATGTTGAACCCCTCACTCAGAGGCAGTCTCCTGGTACACCGCACATCTTGATGGAATGTTTGCAGAATGAGTAGCTCTCGGCTGCTTCTACTAAACAGAGTAAACTACACAGTGCATTTGCTCTAGTACAAACAACTGAGCTACATCCAATCTGCTTGCCTCTCTTCTCCTTCACATTTTCAAAAGCCTATTTGAAAAATCTAGAAACCGAAAGTCAGGAAAATTCATGAGCACAATGATCAAGAAACTTCCGATGGAAAGCCCTATGACATCGTCCAGTTCACACTCTGGCTGGCCGTTGAGTAACACTGCCCCGAGATCTTTTCCTTAGAGGAAAACAGTATCTTGAGAGGATAAATTTGAGTGTCTGGGTAATCACTTGCTTTTAGAATAATTCTACAAAGGAACAAGTTCAGAGAGAGTTTATTCCTCATGTCCTTGACTTCCACCTCCTCCTCTGAGTTGGAATCATTTCTTGCACCCAGAACTGTGATTAGTACAGATGTTTTCTCCTCTCTTGATATGATTTCCTATAACAATTAATCACTAGCTATTCATATCTATGTATCCATTATAGGAATGGGTATTACTATCTATCTTCTTTTGCTTTTATAGTCTTTCTGTTTCTTTAAGCCTTCTAAATGGCTTTTTATTTTCTTGGAAATTCTAAGTGGTAATGGAAGATCATAGTATTCATAGGGACCCAGTTTAAAAAGAAACAAGAAAGCAATTAAAATATAAAAATCCTTCAAACATTCATTATAAGGGTCATGATCTAATTGCCATTAACTATGTTAATAGAAAGGCATTTAAAATTACTGTCAGATTACTCGGATTGATGTCATGGTTTCCTCTATGGTTCAAGGAACTCTAATAGAGTAGAAAGCTGGAGAATACAGATGTATATTTAGAACTATTAATTAGTAGTCATATTCCCTTAAGAGGCAGAGATTCAGTCAGAGACACGGCATAGTACCTTCTGCATACTAGATCCACAGATATATGATAAATAATTATGCCAATCACCAGCTCCAAATACCTGACTATATACAAACCCGCATGCCTTCTTTCTCTCATGTATCTCTCAAACCAATATTCCAAACCATTCAGGAGATATCTCAGAAGCCCCAAACCTTTACATTATCTATCACAGAACTATAGTAGAAATCTCAATTTTCCATTGGATTTAAGGAACTTAATTAAAAGTGAGAAATATTTCTTAGCGGTTATTGCTCGTAACTATTCCCTCATAGGTGGGTAGGGGTAAGCACAACTCAGAAATGTAATCACGTGTTCTAAAAACATAACTAAAGTCAAAACAAGGTGATAGGGTTTGGGAGGGCTTGTTAAAATTACAGTCGAAATAACCATTTCCTGGAAGGGCTGTTTCCATTTAACGATGACAATTGTGTAATGAAATTTCCTATGAGTTTCTGAGACTATAATAAAGACAACTCTTCAGACTGTCAGCATACAGACAAGAAATCTTCAGGGGGTTATCCCAACAACTGTACACACAGTAAAGCACAGTTCTGCACGAGACATCCTGCATCACACAGCATTCACTGAAATCACATGTAAGAGTTGTTTCTTTAATTTCCTGCCCAAAGCGTCTTTTACCCAATGTCTTGAAATATTTTCCTAAACCTCCATAGAGTGTTGTTGTTGTTATTGTTAGGTTAACTTAAAACTTGCTGAAACAATAAATAGGTCTCATTGAGTTATTGAAAGCCATCCCCAATTTTTTTTTCATAAAAGAAGTTCTATATAAGATCAGTCCTGCCGGGCGGTGGTGGCGCATGCCTTTAATCCCAGTACTTGGGAGGCAGAGACAGGCAGATTTCTAAGTTCGAGGCCAGCCTGGTCTACAGAGTGAGTTCCAGGACAGCCAGGGCTACACAGAGAAACCCTGTCTCAAAAAACAAAAAACAAAACAAAACAAAACAAAAAATCAGTCCTTCAGCCCTTAGAATATCATAAGCTTTCATTAGGACAACAATGAACTTTTCCCAGACTAGAACCAGGAGTAATAAGCATAGAGGAGATGCACAGCCCCAAACAATCCACCGAAGAAAAACAAAACCAGTTACAAAATCAACTGTCAGCCCTGGACCATCTCTTCTGAGGAAAATAAAGCCACAATCTTAACATCTAGCATTTTAGAAAGACAGAACAAACCAAAAATCAAACTCTGAACTGTGTGATCTAGAATGTTCCCCGTTTTTAATTTGTGTTGATTGTCAGCTAGATGACAGCAGATACGAGTGAGCTAGCCATCTTTTTCTTCAATTGCCTAATGGCAAAGAGTCACTTAAAATCAAGAACTAAATAAAATTTCTAAGGTTCATGTTTATGGTCTGTGAATTCTGTTATCTGTTGTCACACTGAACAAAGAATGGCAGAGCTACCCTTGATCTGGCAAACAGATTAGTAAGGGGTTGGTAGAGAAGGTTCAAATGAGAAAGGTAGAGGTATTTAATTTCCCTATGCTTTACCAACATTTCAGAAAGAACTTTTGCCTTCCATGTTACAGCACAGAGCCAAACGCTCAAGCAACAAGATGGCACTTTTAACCCAACCTGGAAAACGTATAGCAAATAAGTTATTCTCTAGTTTGACTTGCTTTTACAAGAACTCCCACTATTCACAGCATAAGGAAGTAATACCGACTTGACTTATAAACTTCAGTTAATCCTCAGATCGTTGCCTTGATCACCCAAAAAGAGTTCCAACGATTGAACTGGGGACCTGCTTTGTGACAATCATCCTGAAAACATATGTCACCATTTATTTACTAGGTGACTTTCTCCCTCCCATTAGAAGGAAGGCTAGGTACACAAGAACAGTTGGCTTTGTAGTGGATGGGGTGCAAAAGTTCCTGTGGAGTTCCCAGCCGCCATTCAAATCCCACTAGACTACTGTGGAAGGAAGTTTGGCGTCTCTTTTTTGGAAAGCTTTAAGGACAAGTCTATCTAAACAGGGCCCCAAGCAATGGACAAGCTTGTGTGCTGTTTTATCCTATAATACATGAGGATTTGGGTTTAGTGAGCTTGGGGGTTAATTCCAACAAGTTCACAAGTAGTATTGATGTCTCTGTTCCTCAGAAAACACTTTGAGTGGCAGTACCAGAGGATGTACTGTTCACAGATAATTGCAGAAAATAGGAACCACCTGACATTTTTAAGAGTCAAGCATGAACCGCTTAGAATAACAGCTAATGTTTTTCCCCGTTTCTTACTAAATACCCATGATATATGATCAGCATAAAATTCAGAACTGTGAAGAAATGAGTCTGGAAGAGTGGCTCTGGCATTATTTAGGAAACTGTACTCCTTTTTTTTTTTTTTGAGTCACTGAGCTGTGTGTTATTTTTTCACAGTGAACACTTTATAAGGCCGTTTTATAATTTTTTTAAAAACACACTTTATAAGGCCGTTTTATAATTTAAAAAAAAACATATCACAGTCTGCAATCTACAATTCCTTGAAGAATGTCTATTGCTCAAACGACGAAATGGCAAGCGCTTGCAGGTGCTGCCTTTGTGAGCCGCTTATGTAGTGAGTGCCTCTGAATCCAGCACTATGCTACAGATTGCTGTCCATTCCATTAGCAGTTCACCCAAATTGAGTTAAAGTTCAAGGAACTGACTGAGGTTATTTATGAAACAAAAGTAAACCAAAAGGACCCGTTTCATTGAAGCTTTTATTGAAAAAAAAAAGTAACCTTAAGACTCTCTGTGAGTTCCATATTATGAGGGACTTGGATTAATTACAAAAGCATTTGATTGATACACAAATAGTAACTCTTAAGGAACTGTAATAATCTAACCAATGTTTTCAGAAAACATAGACTGAGCAACTGAACATATGCTCCAGGTAGTATTTATTTATTTATTTATTTATTAGATAATAATGCAATAGGAACTCTTTAAACTTAGGCTTTATGTATAAAAATGTCTCAGTAATCTCTCTGATCACACTAGAATAATGGAATTCTTTCATCCTTTCTGAGATAGGTATAACCTTTACCAAGACCTCAATGTACAGTAGACCAAATCCCCTTTTGATGCAGCCGATATTCATTTTGGGTTTCACGTTATACCTGTAAGATTGTTCGTTCCTATACCAGATCCCAGTTACTTCAGGCAGCCAGAGAAATAAATGCCCTGTGTACATCATGTCCTTATTCCTTTGTCTCCCAGGAACTTAAGGGTAAGAAAGCAGGTGACTCTGGCAGAAGAAATGGATGCTGTAGGTTCTCTGAAGACTTGGGAAGAGGGGGTTCCATAGTCAAGCATTGGAGAACGAGGGCTGCTTGTACACCTGAGAAGCCTCAGCCCAAGTATCCACGCTTCACGACAATCCAGAAAAGTTTAGACTCAAAGTATCTCTATAGTTACCTGCACTGTCCAAGCCTGGGGAGGCTACACTCAGGCTTTTAACAAATGGAAGATTCTAGGGAGTCAGCAGAAGTAACTGAGATGAATACCCAGTAGGCCCAGATCTGGGGATTGAAGATGGTTTAAAACTAAATAAAGCAAAGAAAAGATAAACTCTAATTCAATTTGTTCAACTGAAATGTATTCAATTGAAGTATAAAATTCGTCCAGGTCCATAGGGCCTTTCACTATTTATTATAATAATAGAGGAGCTAAGTTGGGACTTACAGATTTTAAAAATTATTCGTTGAGAAAAAGCAAGCATCTATCATGGACAGAGAATCCAGGTGTATTTTGTCTCATGGTGACTGTAACCACAAACTGTCCCTTGCTTGGCACTAGGGACTGTAAGTCTCTCTGGCTAAGAGAGGAGTGCCTTCTGGTTGGGTTTGGATTTACTTCTTTGTGTCAGTCTTCAAGCTTGGCTGAGTACTTATGTGAGTCACAGAATTTGTTTCTTGCCTTGTCTATCTAACACTGCTTTAGTGACAGATTTCATTATTTGCAGCTGTAAATGTTCACAGCTACATCTAAGAAAACCACAATAAACCTCATTAATATGTGTAATTAATATGCATGGATAGGGAAGGAGACCAGGAGAAAAAAAATAACCACCAAATTAATTTTCTAGTACTCTTGAAGTAGTTTTGCTGATTCTATTATTCCTCTTTCTCTCATTCCTCCTCTTCTTCTTTCTCCTCCTCTCCTCTTTCTTCTCCTCTTCTTTCTCCCCTCCTCTACTTCCTCTTTCTCTCCCTCCTCCTTTTCTCCTTCCTCATCCTCTCTGGTTTTCTAAGGAAGAAGTGTAATTACTTATCTCTGCAGCACACTTACCTGAAACCACTCTGCCCTGAGTTGTGGCACAGGCAGGCCATGTTAAATTCCAGTTGGTGGGCAGCATCAGTTAATTTCAGATCAGAAACACAGGTGAAAGACAAATCTTTCTGTGAGGAGAAGCAGAGCCTCCATTACCAAGGCTGTTTGTTCATAAGGAATGATTTGCACTAAGATATGGCCACCAGGAAACATCTTACTTTCTGGGTGTTTCTTTCACATGTGTTTTACGTGTTGATAATGTCAACCAAGTGCATAACCAAAAGCCTACTGTCCACAAGGAAAAAGAATGTGAAAATATCAGTAGCAGATTAATCAATACCTAAACAAAAGTAATGAGAAATCTTAGGCACAATTCAGTAACACAAACTGTTTATCTAAACTGTACTTAGATGCTACAATTTGTTCTTAAGATTATTGTAGATTTACTAGACTACATAAATATGTTGTTAAATATTTTCTCCTTAATGTCTGCAACTTTAAACATAGAATTTGGGGCTGAGAAGTGCCCTAAAGGATAAAGTCTTACATAAGTATAAGGCCTGAGCTTGGATCCCAGAGCTCCTGTAAGGTTAAACACAAGCACAGACCTGTCAATCCCAATTCTCCTACACCAAGATGGAACATATATATAGGAGAATCCCCCCCACAAGAAGATCACAAGTCAACTAGCCTGGCAAATGGAGTAGCAACCAAGAAAAGACTGTCTTAAGGTGGAAGATGAGAGCTACGCCCAAGGTCCTCTGGCCTCCACACATATATAAACATGCTCGTGTGCACTCTTATATGTGTGTGAGTGTATGCACACAACACACACACACACACACACACACACACACACAAGTTTTAAAAAACTTATTTTAATCAGAGAAAACTAAGAATGACCAAACTGGCCCTGTGTATGAGAGTGAGCCATCTCAAGCAGTTTTCTGAAATGCATTAATGTCAGTAATTACCACAGTGCTGCGAGAATACAGCTCCTTTCTAGTTGGGGAGCCTGGGAAAACAAAACAATGACCTTATACATCATGCAAAGTAGGGCTGCTCAACTGGCTAAGTAATAAAAATATCCGAGTATGCAGCATCAATTTATCTCAATGAATAGAGCTTTCAGGGAAACCGTGAGAACTGTGAAGATAGCATCTAATCCAAACCCACTTTCTCCCAGTCCCCTTTGGAGGACATGTGTTTCCCAGTCCTACCTGCTACCTCCCTTCATGCAGGAAAGAGGGTCACATGATGTCTCTCATCTTTGTTAGTTAACTACACTTGAAATGCATTTACCAAATTTATGATGTAATATGTGTAGTATACTCTTATTTTTAAACTTATATTGAATATTATATATGCACACATATGTGACAACATAATCTCATGCTAATGTATTAACTAATTCACTGTTACAACATGTCCTGATCCAGTGTCCATTGAGGGAAACCAAAGTAGGGTTCAACTCCACCTAGAACCTGTAAACAAGAGCTGATACAAAGTATAAAAGCTATGGAGAAATGTTGCTTCCTGGATTGGTCCCCATGGCTTGCTCAACCTGCTTTCTTATAGCACCCAGGATCACCAGCCCAGGGCTGGCACCACTCACAATAGGCTGAGCCCTCCCTATCAATTGCTAATTAAGAAAATGCCCTAAAGGCTTTCCTATAACCCAATCTTATAGAGGTACTTTTCAAAGGGCAACTCTAGCTTGCATCAAATTGCTATTAAAAAACAGCAAGGAAAAATACATAGCTTAAGAAACCACTGTATTGCTGGGCAGTGGTGGCGCACGTCTTTAATCCCAGTGCTTGAGAGGCAGAGACACGTGGATTTCTGAGTTCGAGGCCAGCCTGGTCTACAGGGTGAGTTCCAGGACAGCCAGGACTACACAGAGAAACACTGACTCGAAAAAAAACAAAAAAAAAGAAGGAAAGAAAGGAAGGAAGGAAGGAAGGAAGGAAGGAAGGAAGGAAGGAAGGAAGGGAAGGAAGGAACCACAGTGTTATAATAAATTAAATAGCTAGTTATTTATATTGCTGTCTCCTAACAGTATAGCATCACATAAGAACGCAGGAACAAGAATGAGAGAGAAAAGCAAAGAAGACAAAAAGAATAGGAACTTTACCCACACACTGCATCAGCACAAGAAACTTAGCACTTACTGTAAAGAATTATTTCACTACACAATTCAAGAATACCCATTACATCCTATCATGGGATTTTTTTTTCTACTTAATTTTTGGGAACCTTAGCTCATTTTTTGCCATAGACTCATTTCCAATTTTTGAAATTATTCTTATTGGGAGTCCATAGTGACCTGTGGACATTAAGGAACGCCTGTGTGGAATCTAAATGGATGCCATATAAAAATCAGGTCTCCAGGCTGATGCATCAAGTTCTTTACCCACTGAACTGTCTTGCCAGCCCAACTTCTTAAGCCTTATTTAC
Source organism: Grammomys surdaster (assembly GCF_004785775.1). NCBI lineage: Eukaryota > Metazoa > Chordata > Mammalia > Rodentia > Muridae > Grammomys > Grammomys surdaster. The sequence continues at coordinate 2,518,292 of NW_021620751.1, forward strand.
ACTTTCATTGCAATTATAAATTATGACCATTTGCAATTCTGTTGTTATTGTGAATTTGAAATTTTCCTCTTATCTTTTAACTGGCTACAACCTAGAGCAGGCTGCAGCTCTATCTTACATCCCAGTGGCTCCACTCCTTTGTCTGTATCTCATCTGGCCCAGAAGAAGGACTTATAATGACAACACTGGCATTTCTCACAGACAGTTCTCAGAGACTAGTCTTCTGTGTGCAGAGTTGAGAAAGAAGCCTGCTTCATAAATTCCCAGCACTAAGTCATTCTTACTTCCCGATACAATTCCTTCTCAATAAAATCCTGTTATATTAAATTTGCCAGTTTCTAATTTAGAATGTTCGTATTGTCCTAAGGGAGGGAGAAGTGTGACATTTTACCCTTTGTCTAGTGTGGTTATTTCAATTCTGTTAGCTGAGCTAGAAGGTTTCATTACCTCTTCACATTCTTTCTTCGATAGAAGTTTTTTAAAAAAAAAAAATTCACCTGCAAAACAATTTGGACTGAAGTCTTAAAGAACAACATGTAATTTTAATTGTTTCTTTGATCATTGATTAACTGAAATGATCGTTTCAATTATTTTATATATCTTACTAATTTATACTTTGTCTGAGACAGTACATCATTGACATTTTTACTGCTACTAATGTAGTGCTATGTAGTCTTATGTTTCAAAATTATAGCCATGTCATTACACTGTCTCCTAATTCCTTTTTTGTCCCTTTTTAGTTAGATTTACTAGCATTTGATATTTCTTTTATGCTTTCTAACGGACAATTTTTTTTTTTAGCTTTTACGATAGTATATAGATCATTAAGTCTACTGCTTAGATGGCTAAGTGAATATGGTTTGTCCCATCCAAAACTCATAAAATCTTGTCCCAATGTAGCCACAGTGAGAGACACCGAACTGTGAGAAAGGCTTAGGCCCAGGAACATCGATGCCTTTCTAGAGGGAGTCATCCAGTTCTCCTGAGTCATGGCTACTGTAAGAATGGGCTGTTACAAAGCAAGGCCATGCCTCATCTGTCTTCCTTCTGTAGGGGCCAGGCCACTGTCTGTACTCAACTTTTTATAAGAACTTTACCAGATGCATTGGCTAGATCTTAGGCTCCCATCCTATAGCTAGAACTGAGCAAGATATTGTCCTGCCCATTATAAAATCACTTGATCTTGGGTACTGTGTATAGTAAGAGATTAAAAAAAATCTAAGATATTTATCTTTCTTATAAATTACTGTCTATCTCTTCTCCCCAAATTTGATTGTTCATTTTTGAGTGCTTGGGGAATATTCTTTAACATTTATTTTCTTCCATTTATGTTTACTGATAGAAATCTACTATCCTTAATTTTTTTAAAAAAAAGACTAGTTATTTACTATAAATTTAGAGTGATTTATTTTTCTGAGGAGTCTCTAAGCTATCTGAAAGTGTTCTCTTCCCTTTATGAGTTGCTTACATGTAACCTGATTCATTTCCTTTAAACATGTGCTGTTAATTTCTCCTTTTTATTTATTTTGTCTTGAGCTCAGTTTCAGACTTTTTCAACATAGTAAGACTTGACTTGTCAATCATGTCAGTGTCTGTTGGGTGTCCATATTGTGTGTGCTCAGCTTCTTGCTTCTGGTACCCGTTATCTGCACTTTCACGGTTTTGTCTTGGTTTCTCTTTATTTAGAATCTGGAAATTGAGGAATTGCTGAACATGTGGAACTTTAAAAATTCAATTTTGCTATAACAGACAAGCAATCTTCCCTGCACTGCTTCTTACATTGTTTTTATTTTTTTTTTCATTTTTTATTCTTCCTAACTCACCTTTAAACTTTCCTTAGACAACAGCCAACTATTATAGTGGTGAGAAGCCACCGATGACAGTGCAGCTCTCCGATCAAGTATTTGTAGCGTGAAAGCATGCAAATATGAAAATTTGAGATTTACTGTAATCATACATTGCTGGTTCAGACATACAGTGGCCTAGGGAGGAAAAGGAAATATCTGCAGCCAAAGACAGCACACTGCAGCCAGGAATGAGCTGGCAGTGGGCCACATTCTCTGCCTGGCACAATCGTATTTGTTAGGAACCAAAAAGAAGAGCCCCACACCATGCCTATTGGGCAGAGAATAAAGGGCACCTTGGGCATCTCCACTTGCCCTGGCTTCCTGGAACAAATGGTGTTTCCCAGAAGCAGCTCATAGGATCCACATTCTTCCTACCCCCGACTTTGGATGAGAGAGACTTAGAAAGAGTGGGTGCCTTAAAAAGATCCAGGCAGGATCTTTGCAAAGATTCCCTGCACCTCACATACAAAAGAGGGCCTAATCACCCATTTGTTCTTATGGATTGTATTTATTCAAGCCAACAGAAAACCTTTCAAGTTCTTTGTGTGTTAAAGTCACTGTTCTGGTTCATAGAATGGATCCGAGTTACTCCTTACTCTTGTATTCCATTTGACCTCTCTCATACTTCCTGACTAAGGTATGACCCTTGCTTATAATGGATGTTTTTATAATCCTTCTTCGGGGCTAACGTGCCCTCTCGTGACCTTTTAGGATACAGTCTTTAGTTTTCTGTCTTCTGTGTACCTCTAGCTGTAATGTTTCTGCAAACAGTGGTTAAGAACCTGGTCAGTTTGTCCACTGACATCTGGGAAACTGCTAGAGTCTGTTGGTCCATGAATGGAAGAAAGGTATCATGGGCATGTATGCTCTCTTCACATTTTCCCATCTCTAAGCACCTTCCAAAACAGCTGCAAAGAGAAGTTTTTTCCAGTGTTCCTGAGGTCCCACTAGGCCTTTGGATTCAGAGGGGACATTTTGCTCTATACGGATTAATAATAATACATTCTACCACAATGTACACAGAAGAACTGGACTTTACACATAAAGTACTGATTATTCTGGTTGATCATCATTTTACAAAGGATACAATGGCATCTGTAAATGGACACTGTTAAATAACATTACTGTAAAGGAGATGGACCTTCTTCATAGTGAAGCCAATGTAAAGAGGAAAGAATGAATGGAATGTTCTCATGTACAGTTACAAGAACATTTTGAGGAAATGGATGATACAGGGTCTCTCAAGACACCATTAGAAAGCCTTTTTTTACAGATTGCATATTTTAATAATATGGAACAATAGCAATTACAAATAGGAAAAGCATCTATAAGACAGGTAAAAAAAAAAAAAACTACTGTCTTGTAGGACTGAGGTTATGGGTCACAACTAGAAAAATCCACGGATGGCCTTTGTATCTAAATTTGGTCACTGGACTGTATACCCTGAGATACATCAGGGTAAAAGTGTAAACAATTTCTGGATTGTCATGGGTTTTTCTTTTTGGCTGATAAAAAGAGATAGTTAATAATAAGAGATACTTAATAATACATTTGATATACAGTTGTTTGGGTAATACTTATAAGATTTACTTTGTACAAAGACAGCAAACTTAATTTGTTTTCTGGTTTGCTCTCTGTTGCTTTGATAAATACCATGATCAAAAGAAGAAAATAAAAGAACGTCTTTTTACGTTATCTTTTATATTTTCTACTTCCTTGTAAAGTAGTATCTCCCTCCTAAGATCCTACTGTCTAATGCCTTCCAACATATCTCCAAGGCTTTTATGCAAAGGAAACATTCATGTGAATGTGAGGTATAAGGAGGAAATTCCTCACTTAGCTTGAGATATTACTGATATGTAGACAGTGACATCATCACATAGAATTTAGAAATTCGCTCACTACACTGCAGTGATGCTTCTAAAAACAAAAGGCTTGGGGGGGGCGGTACATCAGGGCACTGATAATCTTTTTTTAATTGGCTATTTTATTTATTTATATTTCAAATGTCCTTCTTCCTGGTTTCCCCTCTGCAACTCCTCCAACTCATCCCATCTCCCTTCCCCTATGAGGGTGCTCCCCCACCCACCCCCTGTCTGCCTCACTGCTCTAGCGTATCCTTACACTGAGGTATCAAGCTTCCACAGGACCAAGGGCCTCCCCTCCCAATGATGTCCTCTGCAATGTATGCAGCTGGAGCCACAGGCCCCTCCATGTGCACTCTTGGGTTGGTGATTTAGTCTCTGGGAGCTCTGGGTGGTCCAGTTAGTTGATATTGTTCTTCCTATGGGGTTGCAATTCCATTCAGCTCCTTCAGTCCTTCCCCTAGCTCTTCCATTGGGGACCTCAGGCTCAGTCCAGTGGTTGGCTGTGAGCATCTGCATCTGTATTGGGGTAGTCTTGATTTTGCTTTGCTTTGCTTTGTTTTATCTGACACACACCATAGCATCTCTCTCACAAGGGACTGAAAGTCATCCTTCCAGATAAAAGGAATTTCTCTCACACATTTCAGAATATATTATCTTAAACTGGTATTTAATGGTTGTGTTCTTATAAACTGAACCGTCATGAATCTCTTATGACAAGTATTGGCAACAAACCCAAAACCAAAACAAACAAACAAAAAACAACAGGCTTATTGATGTCCAGGAAACCAGGACATTCAATGTAACTTGATGTCCCCTTACTCACTGGCTTCTCAGCCAAGAGTAGAAGCTGAGGTCTTACGAGGATGCTGAAGTTTGATTGAGCATGACTGAAGATGAACTGACCTGACCAGTAATCTCTTCTCCACTCACTTCCTGGGAAACCTTCCCTGAAACTACACAATAGGTTTATGTACTTCCCAGTAAGGGATGCTTCTGTCCAGTAGCTGTGACACAGATTGCTCAGGATATGGACATGATAACTACCTACACTGGAGCAACAGATCAAAAGCATTACCCATATGGGACTGGAGAGATGGCTCAGTGCTTAAGAGCATTTTCTGCTTTTGCTAGCGCCTGACTTCAGTTTCCAGCACCCACTTAGACAGCTCACAACCACCTGTAACTCTGCGGCATGCAACACCTTCTGACTTCCACAGGCATAGGCACAGGCACTTGTGCATACGTATTCACACATACACACACACACACACACACACATTTTTCAAAGATTTAAATATATAAATAGGAACCTGGATCTCCTCCATCTTTCTACCCTTCTGCCCTTAGTATGTGAGACTCATCTTTACCTCATAAACTTCAAGGATGTGAAAATAAATGATCTCAAATAGGTTGCCCTTTATAAAGTAGAAATCTTCTAATGAGAAATTTAAGGTGCGGGTTGACAAAGGGCCTTGCTGGCTAAACAGCCCTTCCCTGAGAGGTGCCTCTTCTTTTATCTAAGAAGCATATTGTCTGTCGGAGAGACTAACTCTATTATATCCTATCAGAATTAATGAGTCAAATGAGTTTTCTCAACATCTGACCAATGTGACTGTTATGCTCACCTTAAAGTATTGATCCTGTTTCATTTACATACATTGTTTTTCATTCTTTGTATTGATGATTTAAGCAATTTTGTACACTATCCTCACTGATATTGCGCTAGACTCCTTATTGAATTTGTTGTATTGACTGCTTTATAAAGGCTTCAAGGACACAATGCTCTTCAGTCCTCCGATACTTCAGATGATCCCACTTGATTGGCATCTTCCTTATTCAGCATACTGGAGGCATCCCTCCCTGATACCCCATTCCTCTTCCAACAACCTAGACGTATTTCTGTCTAATAGAAGCTAAAAAAAAAAAAATCCACTCTCCGTTTCAAAGCTAATTATTAAAATGTAGTGTTTTAAATACTATTTTAGAATACAGACACTCCCTGATTTACAAGATTTCATGTAAGAGCTTTTGGCTTTATAATGGTGTAACGGTGATTTCTGTACATGAGAAACTACTTCAGCATTTCTAGTGTAAGGATAAGAAATGAAGGAGTCTTTCATGACGCTGGGTAGCCTCAGAGAGCCATAGCACCATCAACCTCCTGATGATCAATACCCCAGTCTCCTGTGCTCCTGAGTAATGAAGTGTAGTAGGTTTGGTTTACTAAATCCATTTCGTATTCATGAGACACCTACTCTACAACCTCAGGACAGGTTAAACTTGAAATTACATATATTGTTCCTTTTCTATTTCTACTGGACACTATCGGGCTACCCATCTCTCGGTTTACCATGCGATATCTTCTTAATGTCACAGTGTATCTTCCCAGGTTCTTTTCCACTACTTCAATGAGTGTGCACGCTTTCCATCTGGGCAATTACTCTTCCTGACCATTGTCAGGTTGTATATACTGCTCACCCCTTGTGGGGCATGTCATTCACTCCGTATGTCAACCCGGGTTCTCCAAGTTCCCACTAACCTAAATCTAATTTGGGAAGGCTTAAGCAAGAAGACCTTTGCTGGCTTAGGTAGCTGAAAAAATGCAGTTATGGACTTGAATACAAACAGGCAGCTGAAATGACGTTATCAGATGTAGCCTCGCCCTCCTCCAGCTTCTTTCTCCCTCTTTCTATCTTTGCTTCTCCTCCCAGCCCCTCCTACCTTCCAGGCTCCTCCTCCTCCCAGCCCCTCCTACCTTCCTGCTAGCTTTAGTCACTTCTTTTGCTGTTCACCTCTCCTTCCCCTGTGTGGATTCTATTTAACTTCAAGATCTTTCCGTGTACTAAACTTTCATACTTTCAAATTTAGCCGTCCACAGCAAAGGAAAGTTCCTTTCCACTACACGGGCCATATATTCTTCAAGGTAATAGTTGCTGCCAGATTGGCTAGACTTGGGCTTTGTGCAAATGCTGGAACTAGGGATGGGTCAACCCCATGCAAGTCACGTGGCCTGGAGGAGGGAGGGAGAGAGGTTGCCACTAGAGGAAAATCAGAGTAATTTTACCTGGAGACAAGGAAATAGCTCTGACTAGACAAAACTAAAGCATTTGGTACTAGGGAAACTACAGTCCTTCAAACTGTTCTCAAGTGTGCTCCCGTCATGGAAGCCCTTCATTTTTCAAATTGGGTTTGATTTTGTACGTGATAAGTCTCTAATTCTGACTGTTGCTGTCTCTCTTATAGCAAATGGAATATTTTATGTTGTATGAGCTCTATGATTACACTGGCTCGATCTCCTACAATCTTCCTATTTTATTACAATATCGTAATAAGGTCCATGTTATCTGTTGAATGAATAATAAAAGCATCATATTTATTAAACTAAACAAAATTGGTATTTAATATTGAGCCTCAAAATTAATCCCAGGTCATGGGTAAAAATAGCAATGTTGTGTTTTATAAGATTAAAAGGTAGTAATTTCTATAGTTAGAGCAAGTATGCAGAAACTTAGAACTTACAATAAAATCTTTCAAAATAATTTTGATTTTATTCATGATCACTTATGGAGTATAGGAGATAAATATCGCATGGGAATAGAAGTGACCAAAAAGGACAAGTCCAAGGGAGAAAAGAAACATGGAAGGAGATGTAAACCCATCGTCTCTATGCTTTACATAGAGAAAGAAGGCTCAGAAATCTTAGCAGAGGAGAAGGCAGGAAGGGTGTGAGAGCCCAGGGTGAGATAACTCCAAGGAAACAGAGTCTTCCAGGTGTAACATGACTGATGCTGTGGTATCATACATGAGACTTCCACAGATCCCAGCCATGTGGAATCCCACCACTGAAAAGTGAGACGTGGGCCCTAACAAGAAGCTATTTGCAGTTGATATCTGCTGGAAGAGAAGCTGGTGTGACACAGGAAGCATTAATCACACCCCAGAACAGACCCATGCGGGACTAGGTGGCCAACATAAAACAAACTCCATGAATTTGTGTGGTCTTTGTTTAATTTTGAGATCGTGTGTGTGTGTGTGTGTGTTTGTGTGTGTGTGTTCTTGACCTTTTGCCTGCTTGTTTTGATTTTCACTATGGGGCTGTTGTTTTGTTTTGAGAAAAAGAACATAAAGTTGGGTGGGGAGGGAAAAGGGGAGAATCTAAAAGGATTTGAAGGAGAGGGAAACCATGATCTATATGAAAGTGTGGCAGCATTAGGGAGATCAGATTCCTGCAGCCTTTCTTTCAGATTCCTTTACCTGCAGGTTCCTTTACTTTGGCCAGTGGGAAGTGCTAGTGGGATACTGGAGGACTAGGGGAAAGGGAGAAATACACTGACTGTTTCCTGCCCTTCAGCACCTCCACCCAAGTCTCTAGCTTCAACACACTGATTTGCTGAGGTTCCTGCTTTTGCTATCTGGCTCTGGCTTCTAAACTCTCCTGCCCCCCACAGCCAGTTTTCACACAGTGATGCTAACTTCTGCCTCTGACTTCTGTGGTTTGTAACACAAACACACATACACACACACACACACAGAGAGAGAGAGAGAGAGAAAGAGACAGAGAGAGACAGAGAGAGAGACAGAGACAGAGAGAGAGACAGAGAGACAGAGAGAGAGAGACAGAGAGAGAGAGACAGAGAGAGAGAGAGAAAGAGACAGAGAGAGACAGAGACAGAGAGAGAGACAGAGAGAGAGAGAGACAGAGAGACAGAGAGAGAGAGACAGAGAGAGAGACAGAGACAGAGAGAGAGAGGGAGAGAGAGAGGGGGAGAGAGAGGGAGAGAGAGAGAGAGAGAGGGGGAGAGAGAGAGAGAGAAGAGAGGAACTGTGTAAATCCATGGATTAAGTTCCCTCTTGCAAATGTTGTCATCTCCCCACAGAAAATCGCCTCAGCTTAAGTTTTCCCAGAAACATACCTACAGGGCTTTATATCCAAATGGTATTAGAGTCTTATGAACTTCTCAATACCCTTTCTTTTCAAGTGACGTTCATGAAGGAAATACTTTTTTCTGTCTCAAAATCTTATCAACCGTTTTAAAGAAAGCTAAGTTTCCTGACTTCCAGTGATGGCCCCTATGCTATTGAGGAGTAGTGGGACTCCAGAGTCACGATGGATACTTTGTTTAGAGTTATGAGGCCAGGTGCTGCATCCTGTGCCTTAGTTACAGCTGCAAAAGCAGCACCTCACACATAACTCATGGTTAGTATATACTAAGTTAATGTGACCGGATGCTGACTTATTACATCTGCCATTCCCAAGGGATGTTTGCTTCAATACCTCTGGCAACTTCCACAATGATTGATTAACTTTATACAGTGGATACTTAAAATGTCATAGACTGTACATAGCCTGTTACTTTAGAGTCACCTAGAACTCCAAGAGATGGCCAGAAGTGTGGTGAGGGAGCAAAGGAGCCATTCTGAAACCACTTCTGAAAAAAACAAAAACAAACAAACAAAAAAAAAAAACGAAGGATGGAAGGAAGGAAGGAAGGAAGGAAGGAAGGAAGGAAAGTTAAAATCTGAACTCACAGAACCAGTAACACTCCCATCACCACCACAATGAAGGATCAGGAGACGCTTAGAGGTTCTCTCAGCAGACATCATTCCTAACTATGGAAACCCATTTAATCTCCATTTTTTTTTCAAATATAAACTGTGGCTAACATTTCCTACCCAAGACCTGTAATCACAGGAATTACAGAAAGTATAATATCATAAAAAAAATAGCCTGTATGAAAGACAGCATGTTGTCAGGAAGAAACTAAGATTGAAATATTTACTAATGAGAGAGATGCCACAGGCAGCGTGAGGGTACCTATAATGGAAATGCTTTCGTGACTGGGTCATAGCATGACCTAAACATTGTCAAACCAAATGCTTGCTCTAAAAACCCACTGAAACATATGGCTGAGAAGCGGGAACCCCCTGAGCAGTCCATGTTATTTCAAGTGGAGGAACAAGAGGGTTTGAAATGCTCATGGCTTATTGACCGTTCCACGGGAAGCAGCAACTGAGGAACCCCAGTGTTGTAAGGCACACTATGTGATTTATAAACAGCAGAAGGGCAAAACCCGTCTAATACAAAACAAACAAACAAATCCCCAAACACACACACATCCCACAGCATACGCGCGTGCGCATGCGCACACACACATCCCTGAAAGTCAAAAGTACCGGAGGCTCAGATAATCCAGCAGTAGAGCACAAGTGATCTACCACACTCCAAAATGGAAACAGTACACAGAAGCTGTATTCTTCGCCCTTACCAATAACGCATCATTCATTCTCCATACAGAGTATCCCAGCAGAACAGCAAACGTTAATTGCTTTCATCTGTACTTAATATGAGTGAATTTTTAAGCTGTTCCACTTGACCTTTTCTCGTCCTCCCTACCTACTGATATAGTCTATTTTCCCAGTCGTCTGTCCCCATGGCCTTACATCAGGTTGGGTGCACCTTCATGCATACTGGTCTGGACTCCAGGTAGTGACTCTGGAGTTCTAGCTGTGAGGTCTCTGGGAGGTGCATTTGTCCTGAGCAAGAACAGACCTCGGATATCCCAAGAAAAGATCAGCATTGTCATGTTGGAGTTCCCCTTTCTCACGGTAGCCTGGCAACCAAGCTGCATCTCTTTGATGGAGGGCGTTCCTGCTAGAAAACAGCATTATGAAAAGCGTCAGGGTCATCTTTAGAAACCCAGAGAAAACAAAACAAAACCCCCCAAATGCCTACCACCAAGAAGGCAAGGGGGGGGACGGCGGGACTGTGCACAACTTAATTATTCAGCCGCACACAACTGCGCCTGTCAGGCCTTGGTAACAACACTCACTTGAATTTAATTAAGTTTGTCCCTTTGGCCTATGAGCTTTTGGGCGGACCTGCTGGAAGGGGATGAAAAGCGAGTAGGCTCCTTGAGGCCATTGTTGATAAGGAAGGGCACAGCACTCTGTCAAGTGAGGTAAATTCCCACCCCCTTGCACACAGAGTGCCCTGGGGGATAACCTTTTGAAGGGAGAGTTTCAAAGTTGGGTGGCCTGAGAGCCAAGAGAGAGGACAGCTTTTCCCACCACCAACATGCCCGCCCCTTCTGGAAGCAGCATGCTCAAGTGTGAAAGGCTGAGCTCTTGGACCTTTGAAGTCACTGTGATTCAGATGCCAACTCTGCCACCTACTAGCTCTGGTACTTGGGGCAAATTAACTCACCTCGGTGAGCCTCGGTTTCCTTGTTTGTAAGCTAGAAAGTCAAAACTACCTGAATGAATGGTCTAGGGTAAACAAAGGAATCTGGGTAACAGGCATGGTACATTGGGGGCTCTCAGTGATACCCTCTCCCCATTTCATTACTAAATTCTCACTTAATACTATGGAATGATTTCCAGACTTGGTAGAAGGACAAAGGGTCATCAAAATCTTGTTAGTAGAAACCTGTCCCCCTCCTGATGTCGGTCTTCTTAGGGACTTACTGTCTGTCTTATGCCAAGTTCTCTGACCTACAGAGAACCATGCCCACATGTTGTTCTCTTAAATAAATGATCTTTCCCCAGTCATTTCTTGTTTTGTTACCAGCACTTATTAATCACCCCGGTAAGAGGGTTTCTGAAGCTCTTGCCTTTCCTTTCTAGATAGTTGGTCACCAGGCTTTTGGGTTCCCCCACCTGAGTTTCCCCCCACACAAACCATGATCTCATAGGCATGTTGGGATACCACTTGTATTAATTTTTTTCATTTGTCTTTTTTCAAGACAGGGTCTCATTATGTAGCTGTGACTGGCCCAGTGCTCACAGAGAGCCAACTGGCTCTGCCTCCCAAGTGCCAGGATTTAAGGCATGTGCTACTATACCGGAATCTTGTGTTATTTGCATTTTTAATACAATATCAAAAAATTAATGAATAGTCACTTTAAAATAAACATTTAGAATTTTTTGTCAACATATCTCTAAATTAACCAAGATATAGACTATGTAGAAATATACTGAAGCCCACTATTTGGTACACTTACTAATTTTTTAATTTACATGAAAAATAAACCTACAAACTAAGCAAGAACTCACTCTGAAACACTCTGAAGACTACTGAGATAAGAATAAAAGTGTTAGGAAGTAAACAGCTATTGACTTTAAATCTATAAACAGACTGACTTCAGAAAGCTGGAAGCTGCCTCCCAGGGAAAAAGAAGGATCTTTATTAGAAACTTTTGTTATTCAAAAAACTACTAATATTTTTGTTCTGGTAAAATCCAAGTCATCTTATTTTGCTTTTATTTTGGTTGATTGGGTTAAAACTTCGATTTGACTAAATGCAATTTGATATTCTGAACTTGATTTTGATTAGCAAGTTCTTACTTTTCTGACAACTTTGTTCTATTATGGAAAAAAAATTGAAAATCACTACCATATTTTCATATTAGAACTCAAACAACCTTAGATACCAGCTGGCTCACCTTATTTTTCTACAAGTGAAAAAATCTGAGGCTTGGAATTGTTCAGAGACTCGTCTGCATTTTACCACCAGTCAGAGGCAGAAGATGGGCATAAAAGTCTTTTGTTTTCCCAGTTACATCTATTTCCAATTCTTTCCAGTTTGAGAACCAAAACTCTTATCTACATAGGTCCTAGTCACCAGAGGCCCAGAAGACAGGAGATCTGAAATCTGAAAGGAGCCAGATTCTCCTGCTTTAAAGGAGAGAGAGAGAGAGAGAGAGAGAGAGAGAGAGAGAGAGAGAGAGA
>NW_021620751.1:2530743-2539079 GCF_004785775.1 Grammomys surdaster
GAGAGAGAGAGAGAGAGAGAGAGAGAGAGAGAGAGAGAGAGAGAGATCTATTTCTTTTCCACATGATCAGATGACATCATCTTAGTAGTGGTGAACTTCTTACAAATCTGCCGACAAACTCACAAATATATGGAAAAGTAACAAAAGTAACATTTTGCCAACTACATGGGCAGCCCTAAGCCCTGTCAAATTGACATATAAAATTAGAGAATGATTACAGGGTTATACAAATACCACCCCCTTCCCCAGAAAAGGTTCATAGGGAATTTGTGAACAGTCTCTGAGTAACGGCATTCTTGACAGAGTTTATACCACCAAACAAATGTAGACGGGATTATGTATCAAAACTTAAACGAGTATTTATTTCACAGTGATAGTTTACAAGGAACCGAGACAATTTGTCATTTTCTAAAGGAGACAACTGAGGTGTGCTTACTGGGGCTAACAGTAAACAAATCCTGGAGAATGAGTGTATAATAGGTATCAGCTGCTTTGAACAGCCATTAGGATCAGGTTAAGATATAAATGGCTGAAGCTGGAGCATGTGGCATCTGATTTGTTTTGGCCGTGGTATCTGAGAGCTTCCAGAGGGTATAGTTTCTCAAAGTTTGTGTGTGGCATCCTTGGATTAAAAAAAAAAAAAATACTCCCTCTGGCTGCAGTTGGCGCCTATGACAAGCCAGGACTCACTTCAGCTATAGGACAAGGGTTTGCATGAAGGGTGTCAAAGGAGAAGAAGTGATTTACAGCCCATAGACATCGAGCAATAAGATCTCACCATAACCAAGGATCAGGCCATGATGATTTATTGTCTTTGCTCCTAAGCTGGGCATGAATGTTGCTATATCAAATTGTGCCCAAGGCCCATGATGAACTGTGTCCGGGAAATATCCCGTCACCACAACCCATTCTAAGAGTCACGGCATACTCCAGAATGTAAGGCTACTAATTGTTTTTATTTGAGATCCTTACATTTTTCCAACCAAGATCATTCGACTCACACTCACATTAGCCTATAAGCAAGCTACAGAAGGGTGACATTTGGCATAAGGTTTTGGAACTCTGATGTCTGAACTCAGTAAGAATCCCTGAATAAGGCTCCAGCTTTTGACTTCTGAAGAAGCACCTGACAGTGGACAGCATCCTCAGAGGGCTGTTTCTAGAGACTTCTTTGACATTCAGGCTGATAGGTGTATTGATTTTGGTTGTACCCTCTAAATATCAGCTGAAAATAGTGTGTTTGTGTGTGTGTGCACATGTGCATGCATGTGTGCATGTATGTGTGTGCACAAATGTGCATGTTCACACACTAGATGGACAACTTATCCAAGACCCTGAAATTCAGACTATCAACATGTGGATCTGTAGCCACCACCACTGAGATATGTTAACTTAAACACCAATGTCTATATGGCTTCTAGCTAGTTTTGATGTAGTAACATGGTAAGTCCCAAAACACTTGGCTCTACATTCAACAACAGTCCTCACCCCAAATGATGGCTGAGCCGACTATGGATGCTTTTGAATCTGGAATGAATGGAAACTAGCTCACCACTTAAAACTTTCCCAGATGAGTCTTCATTCTCTCCAGATTTTCAATTGCTTTGACTAGGTTATATGCAAGACCATAGATGTCTCTCTCAAAATTCTTTCACTTTTTAAAAAAATGAATGTCTCAGGGATGGTGAGAGCTATGGCTTGGCAGGTAAAGGGACTTGCCACACATGCTGGTGAGCTGAGCTTGATCCCTGAGAGGAACATGGCAAAAGGAGAAAATCAACTGCTGCAAAAGTGAAGGTCCTCTGATTTCCACAGACACTGTGACATATGTGTATGTGCACACATGTGCACGCGCACACATTGATATTCAAGCGCACACACATATACATACACATGGACATTCACACACACACATGGACATGCACACACACACACACACACACACAAACATGCACACACACACACACACCCCATAAATGTAACTTATTTCTTATAATGTTATTTCATTGCCAAGTTGTCCTATATCATTCATTTTAGTACTCGGAAATACTTATCTCAAATATTTATTTCAACCCACACTATGTATTATGAAAGTGCCACTCAGTAGTGAGCATATTACTCTGAAATTGACATTTAGAGACTACCTGACATTCTAAAGATAAAAATCCATAAAGCCATAGAGCATAGACGCCTAACTCCTTTGCCATTAGGAAACAGAGTGAGAAAATGGAAGAGAAACACATGATAAAGGCGTCTGGGGTAATTCCCTATTCACATTAGCAACCTCAACTCCCAAAGCACACTGAGGCAGAGAAAGCCTACTTCTTCCTGTCTATCTGTTTGTTAAACTGGCTACATTAGGAAAACCTGTACCTTCTCTCAGGTATGTCGCCTATGTGCACATAAACACAGACATGCATACAGAGGACACAGTCAGAACCTGGACCCATACTCACTCAGCCCCGTGAAATCAACGCCAGATATTCATTTACTTTTTAAAAATCTACTATGTTTTGCACTTTTCTTAACCACTTTTTGCCTACGAATGAGGCACAACTTCACAGAATAAAAAGTAATGCAATATTCTACTTACTTTTTTTTTTCCCTGTGGCTCTGAAACTGGATTCCTTTGAATGATCATTTATCCTGGGAATACATCGATAATAATGTGGAGACGTCGGAAAATTAATTTAATTATAAATTATCCTCAGATCCCGTTCTAAGAATTTGAGACGTCGGTAACATTTGGTAGGTTGTCTAATTTTCCTCAGTGAGATTGTGTATCTTAGAAAATGAGGAAAGAACTTAGAAAGCAAACTCCAAATTCGGACCCACTTCCTCACCTCTGTCTACCACACAAAATCCCAGGGATGACTGAGGAGTACTTCAGACACTCTAAATGTGTTAGGCAGTGTCATTGGGCCAGACTTAGCCACCCAGAATGGTAGAGCCAAGGCCCTGACTACCTCACTTCTAGGGCATTATTTTATTTATAAACGTGATGGTTTTTAAATGAATCTAAATTGTGTCTTCCTCTATCAGTGCTCCATGCTAGTGCTGTATCTGCTGCAGCAGACTTAAAAGGCACAATTACTACTATTGTGATTAATTATTAATGTTGTCCCTCCCTTATGGAGGAACAATGCGCCAGGTACCACAACAGCTGGTGCTCCTAGAAGATGCATGGATGCCTGAACACATGTATACATTTTACGTAATTCAGTTAGAGCATGACCTTATGTAACTTTTTAGACCCCAACAAAAAAGTAAATGGTCGTACATGATTTTATAAAAATAATAATAATAATAGTTCACAAACACTGTAAGAATAATGTGTTCTGATACAAAAGCCCACTAACAGGTATTGTCGTAACTGAATATGATAATATAAAAATGTGACTAAAGCAAAATAAGCCTACAAGACCACATGCACCTCCTCTTCCTGATGTAGCCTCCATCCCCGCTGCTGGGCTGTGGCGACTCCATAGCTGCATCCCTCTAATTCCCTATGGTTCCCAACACACAGCAACATGTTTCCAAGAGGGAGAGATCTTGCCCCAAATGCCTGAGCCTTACAGTCCAGTCTCCAGGATACCTAGCTGGACCACTGGAGAGTAGAAGACAGCCCCATGAAAGCCCCCGGGGAGCTGTCTTTCTCCTCACCACTAGGAGGTAAATTTGCTAGCAGTTTGTAACAAAGAAAGCGGTCGCTGCCTCACATTGCTCATGTTGGGCTTTGTGTGTGTGTGTCTCATCTCTCAACAGCAGGATGACATCTTAAGCCTGTAGATTTAATATCTCAGGCTACTCTAATTTTCTCAGGGCCTGTTGAGCTTTTCTAACAAATCATCACCCTAGACTTAATTTCGAACAATAAAACCGTGAGATATGAATGACTCCCACCTGCTCTCCATCTACACTCCATTGAAGAGACGGACCCCTGACTCTGAGATGTAGTATTATTGTTCTGCCTGTGGCCAGGGATAATTTATTCATCCCAAGCGTTTACTCAAGCTATACCTTCCTGCACTGTTGTTACAATGAATTATATTTCAATTATATTTTTTTTAAAAAACATGGAAATCAAATTATAATCCCTTCTGTTTGGTACTAGAGGTTGAACTGCCAGTGTGAGTTGAAGACAGAAAACAAAAAGGACTTCTATTAAGTTATAAGATTTTGTTCCATGGGTAACAAAATGGATTACAAAAGTAAATATGCAATGGCATCTTGTTAATTACATCTTATGATAAATTTGGACAGTGCCAGAAATAATGTTATTATAAGTTGGACACTGTGGGAAAGGAGTCTACAGAATCATCAGGTAACTAAAGAAAATCAAAATGAAATCTAAACCAGTAGTATGGGTAGGAGGGATAGCAGAGGAAAAGCCAGGTGCCTGTGATCTTGATATTATGATTGCCAAAGGATGAAGATAAAAGGTCCGGACCCCGAATTGGAACATAAAATGCAGATTGTTTCAACAAAGGAGACATCCCTATGTCTCTAAGAAGGTTATCAAACATCAAAATTATAATTTATAACTTCAATATTAAGAAAAGAATAAAAAAAATATGTACAGGTCAAAAAAATTCTAAAGACACAGGCCATAAAACAAAATCATTCTAGGCCTGGAAGTAATCAGCATAGAAGTAAGTTATAATTTAAACACAATGCAGCTCAATATGTTACCAGTATGCTGACAATTCCTAGAGCCAGGAGCATTGAGACAGACACACATAAAAGAAAAATAGGAATTTCGACTAAAAGATTTGTTGGATAAATATACTCTGAGTTTTCTGAGCTGATGGACCCCAATTCCTGACTATCAGATTCACCTGTGCCGTTCACTAAATGTAGAAACAACATGGCCAAATCCACCTCAGGGAAGCACAAGAGGATGGATGTAGTTGAGGAATAAGCAAATTACCTGTACCGAAACTTTATTACACTTATTTGTGCATATGTGTGCATGCACATGCATAGGCTCATAGGCACATGTGTGGAAGTCAGAGCACAACTTTCAGGAGCTGGTTCTCCCTTTTCACTGTGTGGGTGCATTTAGTTGTAATGATAGAAGAAGATCTACAGCATATATGTTCAAAGACCACAAAGTCACTTACAGCCAAATTACCAACAGGATTCAAGATATGACAAGATTCTTCTTCTGGTATCTGGTAAAGATTGTTACTTCCTTTTCAATATAAATAATGTAGAGAATGGACTTCTGTGAACATAAAGTTGCGGCAAAATAAATTTTTCATCTGTATTAAAGTGATAATAGAGTCTTTGAACTTGTTTTCTAATAAACTAGAGTAGCCATTGGAGCAAATCGATTTCACATCTATTTCTGCCTTCATAATAAAGGATTCACCATTTAAAAACAAACATTCCTAACTGATGTTCTCTTTGAAGAAATGAACAGATGAGGGATCTTTGCCACGTGATAAGTGTTCTGGAATACTGGCGGGCAGAGACCTGCTGGTGGAGAGCTGACAGCTTAAAAGTGTATATTCACCATAAGAACTTACAGGATCCTGTCTAATAGCACAGCAGGAGCCTGAATGCGACTCCGTTTGCCAATAGCCTGGTTGTGCCGACACCCCGGGATCTGCTAAACACTGAGAAAATATCAAAACTTCACTTGTTCCTTCAGCAAAATATCCTATATATGACTGAGATGGCTCCTTCTTTAAATATGTTTTGTGATCTGTTTATGGGCATTTAATTTTTAAAAGAAGTTCGGGCTGACATGATTTCATAGTTGATAAAGGCACTTGCTGCCAAGTCTGACAGCTTAAATCTTATTACTGGGATCTACATACTAGAAAGAGAACACTGTCCCCTGTAAGTTGTCCTCTGACCTCCATACAAAAACTCTAGTGCACACACAAACAAAACATTTTTGAAAATGTTTCCAGTGGTTCTCACCCTTCCTAATACCACAACCCTTTAATACAGTTCCTTTAATATAGTTGATGACTCCCAACTATAAAATTATTTTCACTGCTACTTCATAACTGTAATTTTGCTACTGTTATTAATTATAATGTAAATATTTTTGGAGCTAGAAGTTTATCAAAGAGGTCGTGACCCACAGTTTGAGAACCACTAGCTTAGCCAAGCCCACATGACCACGACTATAGTAAAAGGTAAGGTAAGAAGTATTTTATTTACTATCCAGAGGAAAACTCAAGTCTAGATTAAAACTAAAAGCAAGCCAGGCCTGTAGATGCAGTTTTATAATCCTAGCTACCCAGGGTTGATGCAGGAGGAGGATCAGATGTTCGAGGCTAGCCTGAAAAGCGTAGTGACAACCAGTCTCAAAATATTTTAAGATGGAGAAAGTGCTTAGAACCTTCCTTAGTGATAAAGACCCTTTTAGCATGCATCGAACCCTGGTTCAACTTCTTGTCCAACAGAAAAAAAAGAGCAAAAAAATGAAAAGAAAATTTCAAACTACTGGCTAGGTTGATGGCTCAATGGGTTAAGGGTTTGCTGTATAAGTTGGAAGATCTGAGTTCAAATCCCCAGAACCCTTGTAAAACTGGACATGGCAGCAAGTGTTAAGAATTCTAGTGTGGCTGTGTGAGTTGGGCGGCAGAGACAAGAGAATCAATAGAAGATGATAGGACAGCTAGCCTGGTGTCTGCAACAGACAGGAGACCCAGTCTCAGATAAGGTGAAAAGTTAGTGTTTTGAGTGAGATATCCCCCATAAGTCTCTGGGATTTTTAATATTTAGTCCTTAGTTGGGGAGAATTAAGAGGTGTGGCTATGTTGGAGGAAACACACCACTAAAGACAGGTTTGAGATTTTAAGACTCATTTGAGTTAGCTCTCTTAGCTTTCTGTTTGTAAATTGAGACTTGAGCTCTCAGCTATTGCTTCAGAACTTCCACCTGCCTGCCTGTTACCATGTTCATCATGTTGTGATGGATTCTTAGCCCTCTGGAGCCCCAAGCCCCCAAATAAATCCTTCATTCTATAAGTTGCCTTGGTTAAAATCAACAGCCAAGGTTATCCATGATCTCCACACACGTACCAAGCCACATGTGTGCCCACACTGATACCTGCACATAAACAAATTGGCATCACCACATCAACAATATGACTATTGTGGTGGTTTGAGTAGGTATGGTCCCCATAGCCTGTGTCTGAATGCTTGGCCCATAGAGACTGGCACTATTAGGAGGTGTGGCCTTGTTGGAGTGGGCGTGGCCTTGTTGGAGGAAGTGTGTCACTGTGTAGGCAGGCTTTGAGGTCTCATATATGCTCCGCATGACATACAGTCTCTCCTTGCTGCCTATGGATCAAGATGTAGCACTCTGTGTTCCATCCTCAGAACCATATCATACTGTATGCTACTATGTCTCTTGCCATGGGGATAACGGACTAGACCTTTGAAACCGTAAGCCAGCCCCAATTAAATGTTTTCCTTTATAAGAATTGCCTTGGTCATGGTCTCTCTTTAAAGGAATAAAACCGTAAGACAACCATGTTCCATTATAGTTTCTAACTATAAAACAAGAAGACATGTCTAAATGGTGGCAAAATGATTTCCTGAATCACAAGATAGAAAAATAAAAATATTAACCTGAGATCAAGCAAAATCAAATCAACCAATCAAGTGAACAAATTACAAGCTGGGAGGAAGTGTTTGTGGGAGTGGAAAATGAAATAGATTTCAATACCAGTATCTTAAATCATCAGGAATCCATGGCTGCAAATGGGGGGCAATAAATAATGATTACCCCAAACTGATCTGAAACCCCTGAACAAGCCACACTGAACAAAAATTAGCCTATACCTTACCTAAACAGGCCGACTGAAGAACAACGAACAAAGAAACAAACAAAACTGTTCTTCCAGCCAGGAACTGATAGGAAATCCTCTTGTCTCTGGAATTCTGGATTCAAAGAGAAAGGGAAAAAAGCAACAGTTATAACAAAAATCTCTCCTGAGGACTGAAGACCCCAAAAGTATTGTCACAGAAGTCTAGGATTCAAATTTCTATTACCCAAGTGTTCATGGAAAATCCGGACTGAGAATTAAATGTATCTGGTCCTAGTTGGAAACAATCCCATGGCAATAGTAGAAAAGAACACGCCAGAGAATTTACAGAATGATTGAAAAATCATGATTGCATATTTAAACACACACACATACACACACATACACACACACATGCGCGCACATGTAAAATTCAAAAAATAAAAGCAAATTTGGCCCCGTGTTATGATACAAGCATGTAATCCCAGCACTTGGGAGACTGAGGCAGGAGGACTGCAAGTTGAAGGTTAAGTCCATCTCCGGAAGGAAGGGAGGGAGAGAGGGA
>NW_021620751.1:2539179-2545804 GCF_004785775.1 Grammomys surdaster
GTGGGAGGGAGGGAGGGAGGGAGGGAGGGAGGGAGGGAGGCTGGGGAGATGTTTTTGTTGGTAAAGGGCCTGCTACGTATGCCTGAGGATGCCCAACAGAAGTGTTACAGCTCTGAGGTGGAAGGTTTCCCGATGCAAGTGTTACAGCTCTGAAAGGAAAGGTTTTGTCAATGGAAGTGTTAGGGCTCTGAAGGGAGAGGTATCCTGAGCCAAGAAATACCACAAGGTCACACTGTACAAAAAACCTCATGCGAGAGATTTATTGGGAGAGACATAAGGTAGTATCTCCGCTCCAGAGAGAAGCCGGAGAGCACTGAGCAGGAGACAGGCTTAGATGGGGCTTTTGTGGGGAAGAGTTTTCCAGGGTAGAGATTTTCAGAGTGGGGATTGGTAAGATTTCAAGTCCTAGGCTTGAATGGAGCCTAGGCTTTAGTGAGTTTTCCTGCTCAGGGATTGGTGAGTTTTGGTCAGGGATTTTCATCTGCAAGTGGGCCCAGAACTTTTCCCCTACTCCCAGAACTCATAAAACTTAAGTGTGTCTTTAGCCCTCGTTCTAAGAGGACATAGGCTGACCTTACTGACCCGCTAGCCTAGGCAAATTAGCAATTAGCAGGCTCCAGGTTCAGTGAAGAGACCAGATCTGTCCCAGAAAATTACGGTGGCCAACAATTGAGGAAAATACTTGGTGTTGACCTTTACCTTACATACACATGCATGCACGCACGCAGGCAAGCATGCACTCACATACACACTGCAAACACACAAAGCACAAAAACAAAAAGAAAGGAAAAAAGAGCTGAGTATATACCTAAACCATAATAGTGAAGGCACAGAACACCAAGGACAAGGAAAACACTAGTTTAAGGAAATTTTCTTAGAAGAAGTTGCACTAGTTGTCAAAGAGCCTCTCTACCTCCCCGCAAATTACCGGAATAAAGCAGTACAATTGAGGGAATCCACAAATCTCAAAGGCTAAATTGTTTTAATGCTATTACACTATGCATGACTTTGCTCACTGTCACTTCCAATTCTTTTTGTGAACTGAGTTAATATTTACATTAAAAACCATGTACACTGCTATAGAACAAGTGTATCATTAAATAAGGATGGAGAAGCTTAATTAAAATATCTTGCAAATAAAAACTATCAGTAGCCAAACCAATGCTGCAAGTGGGTGTTTTGACATCAGGAGACCCACTAATAAGGTTTACCACAGAAAGAAACAAACATAAGAGAGTCCATATATGACAGAGAGGCAATCATAAATTAATGCAAATTTTAAAATCAGTGACTCTTTTTTCTAGTTTTATAAAGATCTATGTGTTGTCTCCAAAGCGAGCAACTTGCCTAATAGGAAGGTTGAGTGGTACTCACACTAAAATGAAGGACAATCCAAAGAACACCCACTTTGTCTTATGTATTAATCCATTGATGTGGAGCCAATGTAATTAGAGACAACTATGAGCCACAATCCAAAGGAAAGAATTAAGTTCTTGTTTACAGAAGAAAGAAAATGCTTGCATATATAGAAAATTCAAAA
Organism: Grammomys surdaster; assembly: GCF_004785775.1. Classification (NCBI taxonomy): domain Eukaryota; kingdom Metazoa; phylum Chordata; class Mammalia; order Rodentia; family Muridae; genus Grammomys; species Grammomys surdaster. The sequence goes on from NW_021620751.1 coordinate 2,540,720, forward strand.
TAGAAAATTTGATCCTACAAACAATAAAATATCTTGTTAAATAAAGTTAGCACAAAACCAACAACTTCCAAATGTATAAAGATTACCAGTTTTCAGGTAATAGTGAAAAAATTCCATCTTCACCATAAAAAAAAAGGTAAAGTTAAACAGGCATTAACCTGGCAATGTGTAAAATCTACAGAAAGAATCTATGAAACACTGTAAGCCATAGTGAATATCAGGAGAAATAGGAAGACAACTGTTCTTACCAGAAAAATTCAAAATCATTAAAATACCAATTCTCTCTAATTTTTTAAATGTAACCCAAGTCACAGTCTTTAAAATTCATTTTTTTTAATAATTAGCCAAGGTGATTTCAGAGTTCTGTTGTGAAGCTAGACAAGCAACAACAGTCAGTAAAAACAAATAGGAAAAGTCAAAGTATGGAAATCAGTGGCTAGGAGATCCATCAACTAGTAAGCAAACTAACAATTGATACAAGAAGTAATAGACAAATAAAAAAACTCTACAAACATAACATTTTACTCACATGAATATGTGTGCATGAAATTAGTGTACAATACAGTGATCTGAAGGTACCCCAGATCACTAGGAAAAGAGAATTTTCAAATAAGAAATAGACAACTCTATAGGCCTGGAAAACTGGATCTACTCCTCAAACCATACACCAACATGAATTCCAACAGAAGTCAGACACATAAATGTGAAATATTAGCCCCTGGGAGCCTGAATTAACTCCAAGTTCATCATAAAAATCAAAGAGAAATAGCAAACTGGGAAAGTATTGGTAACCAATATTATAAAAATACAATATCATTTACGAACATGGAACTCCCAAAGTTAGGCAAATAAAGCCAATGGTAACAAAAAATGGGCAAAAGATACATACCAACAGACAATAGGAAAAAGTTACAAATGTCTTGTCCCAAGTAGTGTTCCCCTCAAATTCATGGTCATTCAAAACCTCAGGATCTGAGGCTATTTGAAAGGAGAACTTCTGCAGATGTGACTAATTAAGATGAGGCAGTAGTGGAGTGAGTTGGGCCCTACATCCGGTGACTGGTGGCCCTAGAGGAAGTCTATGTGCAGTCCTGGAAAGGAAAGGCTTTGATAAGAGGGCATACAGACGACAGCACTGCATCTACTAATCAGGAATCAGAGGACAAGAGGCTAAGAACAGCCACCACCAAGGGGCCTCCAGAAGAAACAGCCTACCAGCACCTGGGTGGAAAACTCCCTCCAGATCAATTAGACAATAAAATCTCTCTTGCTTGAACATACCAGGTCTATGGACGACTTGTATGGTTGCCTAGGAAATGAATACACGACCATAACACACACACACACACACACACACACAGAGAGAGAGAGAGAGAGAGAGAGAGAGAGAGAGAGAGATTCAAATTTTTATTTAGAATTCTCTTTATTATTGAAATTTTCTACTTAGTCAATACTACTTATTAATAAGTAGTAACTTTCACTCATTGCCACCTCTGAGCATAAACTGAAGACTAATTTGAAAAACCCTTTAAACAGGTATACGCCATCTCTCCTGTCCCTAGATGGCCATGAGAATGAATGGAAATTTGCAACTGATAGAGGTGGGGGGGCATCTCGAGGATGTGACCTGGGATAGGGAAGGTATCCAAGAGTCAATGGGGGTGATCTTAACTGTGACTCACAGCATTGAGGATACAGAACCTGGCTCCTGTAGGCAGGCAGGAACCCCAGTGGAGCAATAGGAACACCAACTCATCCACAAAACATTTGACCCAAAAATTTATCCAGTCCATAACCAATGCAGGAACAGGGAATGGAGCAGAGACTGGAAGAATGGCCAACCAATAACTGGCCCAACTTGAGACCTATCCCCTGGGAAAGTACCAATCCCTGACAGTATTAATGATATTTGGTTAGGCTTGCAGAGAGGAGTCTAGCATGACTGCCCTCTGAGAGGATCCAAGCAGCAGCTGACTCAGACAGATACCCACAGTGAAACAGTGGATGGAGCTTGGGGACTCTTATATGTAGCAGATGTGCAGCTAGGTCATGGGTCCCAAACAACTGGAGTGGGGGCTATTCCAAAAGCTGTTGCCTGTCTATGGCATATGTTCTAGCTCCACTGCCTTGTCTGGCCTCAGTCAGTGGGAGAAGATGTACCTGGCCCTGCAGAGATGTGCCAGGGTAGGGGGAATACCCAGCAGGGGCTTCTACTCTCACAGAGAAGGAGAGGGTGTGAGGAGAAAGATTGAGAGAGGAGGTGATCAGGGGGAGGGGCAGCAAGAGGAATGTAAAATAAAAACAAACAAACAAAAACAGGTAGATGTACAACATCCAATCTATTCTATTCCTAGAGCCTTAGAACAAGGGGGTAAAGTGAGCCCAAGCCAACAAATGGTCTGTTTTTCCATGGTAGGTAGGAAGGTCAAATATTCATTCTATTAGCCGTGGTACATCTGGGAGGGGTTGGGCAGTTGACTATATACAGGGAAAGTCCATTTGCTTCAGCTGTTGAGCTACACAGTGCGTATTTGAGTGATAGAACACTTTCACGGCACTCATGAAACTGTAGGTTCTAACCTCAGCAACACACGCATATGCATAATTGGGACACAAATTACTACTTCAGAATGCGTACTGTCAGACAACTGGGGAATGAACACAAATCAGGAACACAAGGGAAATTATATGCCTGTGGCATGCATGAATCTCAGAAAGGAAGTTTGAAGCCAAGGATGGTGGCATGTGACTGAAATCTCAGTTACCTCGCTGAGGCAGGGGGATTGAATTTGAAGCCTGACTGGGAAACATAGTGAGATTCATCTCAAAACAAAACAGGAGTAGGAGTGTGTGTGTGTGTATGTGTTGTGTGTGTGTATGAGTATGTGTGTGTGTGTGTGTGTGTGGTGTGTATGTGGTGTGTGTGTGTGTGTGTGTGTGTGTGTGTGTGTGTTTGTGAAGGATGTTGTGATAAAGCATGGGTTTTACAACCTCAGGGGTCAGTAGATTGTTTCTTAAGATGGACAGTGCACTCCCGAGAGTACTTCATTGTTGAGAAGTAGTAAGAAATGATTGTGGTATTTATAAATAGATCTTGTGTTTTATATTTAAAAGACAGGTTACTAGGCATGGGAGTTATGCCTGCAATATCAGCACTAAGCTGAGGAAGGAGAAACTAAATCTAAGTTCAAGTCAAGTCAGTTCCCAGAATTAAGTTCCTGTTCTCTCTCTCTCTCACTCTCTCTCTCTCTCTCTCTCTCTCTCTCTCTCTCTCTCTCTCTCTCCTCTTTTTCTCTCAAATACAGAGATTTAAATTATGTTCAGAAAGCAAACAGAGAACCTTAAGAACCTGTACTGTGGCTGTGGATCTGGTGGGCGGTTTTGAACCTGCCCGATCTGCCTTTGGCCAGGTGCGGAGCTACAGGGGCCTTCTGGACCTCACCCCGCAGGTGCTACAAGAGGAAGGCACCTGGGGCTTCTTCAAGAGCCTGACCCCCCAGCCTGATGAAGGCCTCACTCTCCACCGGCTTCATGTTCTTCTGATAAGAGCTCTTCTGTAACCTCTTCCACTGCATAAGGAGGGAGGACAGATAGTAGAGGCAGGAGGCTCCTCCCCCAACAAGACTTGGCTCTGAGCTCATACTGAGCAATGGCTGCTGTCTGGTTGGCCTCCTGGCCAGCTGCCGTGAGCATGAAGAGTCATCCAGAGCTGAAGGCAGAAGAAGGCAAGGGTCTTTGCTGAACAGAAGGAAGAGAGAAGGGACTGCTTGCACTGTAGAAAAAAGGCTGCAGTGGAGGAGCCTGGTGCGTGTGCCTCACCTCTGACCAGCCCAACCCAGAAGGAACTGGCCATCTTTCTTTGCAGTCCTGGTTTTGAGGAGAAAGCTCCTAGTCCTGGTAGGACCACAATGGAGTGCAGACGGATGAGGCTGGGCTCTTTGCACAGTTCTAAACTCCACGACTTGGTCTGCTTCTCCTGCCAACTTATTTAATAGATATTAAAGGAAAAGGCAAATAAATAAATAAATAAAGCTCAGAAGCAGCATTTCTTTTTATTATCTTCTAATACAGTGTCATCTTTGAAATGAATGTGGTTTTACTAATGTACAGACAATGGGCACAAGTTCCATTTTTAATAAGAAGCACTGTGGAGAGGAAGACCACACTGCAACTGTCTTCACATGGCCACACCCACCTTTAGGCTGTGTGGGTCACAGTGCTATAAATACAACTAAAATTGCAGGCAGCACTTTAGAGGAAAATGCCTTCTGTAGGAATGTTAATTATAAATTTAAACTGATTTTTTTAAAAAGGACAGCATAGGAGCTGGGAATCTGTTTACTTGTTCCAGGATTGGCTGAAAGTCTCTCCCTCTTTTCTAGTATACAGTCTGAACATTCTTGAAATCTGTGATAATAAAGCGTAAATCCGCCAACTGTCCAATGCATTTCTCAGTAAAAGAAATGCCCATGGTTTATACTTGAATATTCAACTAAATGATGGCCACTTGTGAATGCACACATTCACACGTGTGTATTGGTTCAGTGCGACCACATTATGAGCAACGTGTTAAGGAAACACCAATTGCCAGATACTGATAGGTATGTGGTCTGTTACAGTGATGCTGATCACAGAACCATGTAATAGACTTAGTCTAATCGCTTTCCTAACCTGCCTTTGGCGTTCTCGTCATCACTGCGGCTCCTGTCCCTCAGTGGATCTCTACTACCTCTCTGTCAAATTCTGCTGTGCAGTATTAAAAAAAATAAAATAAAACGTTACTAGCACACAGTTATGTGTATAGGTACTTCTATGCTGCATCCTCCATGTAGAGTTTGATAAGTCTGAAATCATGGCATCCAAGTGGCTGGATTCTCACAGATTCTGCTGAGAGAGAATGGGCCTTTAAGCTTCTTTGGGTCATTGATAGAAGTCACTGTGGAGTCACTGAGACTGCCCCTTGAAAACCAGCTACAGAGAAAAAGATGGAGTCTATATTACTTGTCCTTTCTGACTTGCAAGAAAGACCTAGGTGATATCTCTCTCTCTCTCTCTCTCTCTCTCTCTCTCTCTCTCTCTCTCTCT